>NW_020837972.1:5267502-5282341 GCF_003676395.1 Aethalodelphis obliquidens
GGGGGGGCTGCCCCGGGGCGGCCCCCCCACGTCGGGGCGCGGCGGGCGGCGGCGGCGGGAGCGCGTCCCGTCCGGGTCCTGAGGAGCCGCCGCCGCCGCCTCTTCCGCGAGAGTCGGCGGGGAGCGCGCGCCCTGCGGCCAGTAGTCCTCTGCGCCCGAGCTGAGCGGCCAGGCCCGGCCCCCTCTTCGCCGGCCGACCCAGTCCCTGCGGGCACCGTCCCGCCCTCCCCTCGGGGTGGCCATGGGGGACTTCCTCTCCTCCTCCGCCTCTCCTCGTCCTCCTCTTCCTTCTTCTCCTCCCGACTTCCCGCCTGCTACTCCCTGCGCTCTCACGACCCCCTCTCCTCCGGGACCCCTGTGAGCAGGGGACGCCCTGGACCCAACGCCCACCACCCAAGGGACAGCGGGGAGGTCTCTGTGCCAGTGTCTTAAACTGGACAGTGGCCATCAGCATGCTCCAGGAGGTCTGGGGCAGCCCCAGAAATGCGCGTGCCCCACCTGTCTGCCCAGGTAATGCTGAAGCCCGTGGTCCGGGTCACCCGTGAACAGCGCCCCGCGGCCCAGCCCCTAAGCCTCAGTCCTGACCCCTCCACCCCCTCCACCCCCCCTGTAAACTCAGCAAAGAGAAACCTAACAGCTGGAGAAGGTTGCTTGTCTCAAGCTAATCAGGGCAAAGTGGGGTGAGAGCTCCCTCGTAGGAGCGGACCTGCCCTTTGGAGCCCACTGGTAGAGGAGCTGTCTGCCCAAGGTGGTCACCGCGCCCTTGCACGCAAAGGTTTGGGTTTAGATGTTTAAATGGTCGCTGAGAATTAGAACTAGTATTCTGGCTCTTGTGGTTTTTACCATCAAATTAGGAGAGCCCTGCTGTGCGCACAGACCCACTACAAGGGTGATATAGGGAAGTGGAAAAGCCGGAGGCCAGACACCAAGGCAGGAGGGAATTTCCAGCTTCCTGATCCTCAGTCTTGGTGTCTGGTGTCACCAGTCCCCACGTGGGCCTGGGGTTTTCATTTACTTCTTATTTTTTCACAGCGGTACACACAAGTGCACGTTCAGAACGCATCACTCTGGCCGGAGTGATGTTAAGGGCATCCAGGAAGTCTTAAAAAGACTTGAGCTGAGAATTAATCGGTTAAAAAAAAAATGCTTTAAATTCATCCACATAGGTCACATTGCACCAGGAACCTCAGCTTCACTAGGCTTTGAGTGAATGTTCTGTCATTCTGTTACATGGTCAACAGAGTTCATCAGAAATGGTTAAGGTCAGATTTTGGACATTAAATGTAATGTCACAGCAGAAGCAGCCTGATTTGGTCATCGCAAGAACCCTGCCCTGTTTTGTTCTCTCCCTCTCCCACCGAGCCACCCCCGCCCCACCTTTTTCCCTGTATGCCTCCCATCACAACTGGCCAGTTTTACCAGATGCTTCTCAAGACCTAAG
Organism: Aethalodelphis obliquidens; assembly: GCF_003676395.1. Taxonomy (NCBI): domain Eukaryota; kingdom Metazoa; phylum Chordata; class Mammalia; order Artiodactyla; family Delphinidae; genus Aethalodelphis; species Aethalodelphis obliquidens. Next base: position 5,268,944 of record NW_020837972.1, read on the forward strand.
GCACAATATTCAGTGAAGTTGTCCAGAAAAGAACAAGAGGGGTGTAAGAAGTAGGCACGTGAGTCAAAGGAGCTTGGTCAGGCAGCAGAAAGCCAAAATGACAAGGGGGCACAGAATTCACCAATGAGACAAAGATTTGCATGAGCCAAATATCAAACTTTCATCTTCCACTCACTTTTTTTTTGCCAAAAAACAGGAACACAGAATGTCTTGTCAAGGGTCACCCCAGGAGGAGGGGTGAGTTCCCAAAAAAGCATAATGCGTTTCTATGATTTAATTAGTACAATTTCTTTCAATATGTCTTTTTATCATCCAAGCTTTCACATAATCAGATCGTCAAATAAATACATGCTTCTGCCTACATTTTCATGGTCTTCCGAATACTGAGATTTTTAACCTTGCCTCTTTGAACTCAGTTAAGAAATTTGTTTGGTAGTGGGGGTTTTTTTCTTTCTTTTTTGCGGGAGGAAGGGGGTGGGTTGCAGCATGGGGTACTAAGTTTGCAACAAGAGACACACCTGAATTCAAATCCCTGCTCTGCTCTGACTAGCTGGGTGACCTTAGAGGTAACATATTACCTCTCCGTGCTCATCAGTACTGTGGGAATGAAGCCACTGGACCCCAGTGTTGTTGAGAAGACAAAGGAGATAATACTCATAAAAATGCACCTTGCCTGATACCCAGTAGGTCCCCAATAAAGGTCACTCCATTTCCTCTATGTATTTTGCTTCATTTTACCCTCGCCTGCTGGAGAAGATACTGATTCACAGACACCACCCTTGAAGCAGAAAGATCCCTTACCAAAAGGTTATCTCCTTAGTGCATTTCTAGGAACCCAAATTGGCAAAAAAAAAAAAAAAAAAGACTAGCCTTTACAGACACAAGAAATGACTCTTCTAGTAAAAAGAACATAGAGCCCAAAATTGGGTCCCCTAACTGAGGCCCCTCCCCCAGTGAAGTCAGTGTGACCAGAGCACCCAGGGTGTCCTTCTTCGGTCTTCCTAGTGTGTGAATTTGGGGTGCTTGGCTCTCTCCTTTACCCTCTCACTTTCTCCACGCATTCCCCACCACCCCTTCTTTTCCTTAATGCTGAACAGCTTTTCATGTTCACTGCAAACAAAAGGCGCTGATGACAGTGATGAAGTTGTCATAACTGACCTGCTGGATCCTGTCGCTAAACACCAACGCCAGCCTGTAATCATTACGGATGAACAGAGAAAACAAATAGCAACCCATTTGTTCACAGCCAATAATGCTCCGTTGCAAATAAGTACGTTTCTCACCCTCCCCTCTCCAAGATGATTTCAATGACTCTGGGCTCACGCTGCTTGTGATAATTGATAAAACTTCGGAGTCCCTGCAAGGTTCATAATTTTCTCTTTTCTACGGCTTCCCAAGATCAGGGGAGGTATTGCTGAGATGGATGCATTAAAGTTTATACTCCCTGGGGTTAATTTTGATAACAGCTTCAAGGGAAGAAAGCTAACTAGAGAACTAAGTCATATTTGTTTTAGATTCTGGGCGTTACTGGGGCTTCCTACTTAAAGCACATGGGAAAAAAAGTCAACTCTAAGACTCCAATTAGAAGATTTTTGAGGGGGAGGGATAAATCAGGAGTTTGGGATTAACATACACACACTACTATATATAAAATAGATAATCCACAAGGACATACTGTATAGCACAGGGAACTCTACTCAATAATCTATAATAACCTATACGGGAAAAGATTCCAAAAAGAATGGATATATGTATCTGTATAACTGAATCACTTTGCTGTACACATGAAACTAACACAACATTGTAAATCAACTGTAATATAAAAAATTAAATGAAAAAAGCATTTTGGGGACCAGCAGAACGTGCCTGCACTTAATTCATTAATATCACAGTATTTAATTCAATCCCTGCCAAGAGAGACTTGGTTTTTTGGTAAACAGTCCCCTAAATATTATCACTTTGCAAGCAAACTGCACACACTTGGGGTTTGAATGGGTTTATTTCCAAACACCTCATTCTGTAAAGTCTGCAGGTGTTTGCAGCCGCGCCAGGGCCACTGTCCCAATTCACCTGTTACTTAGATCACAATTCTGCTTATTGTCACATGCATCATAGGAACTGCTTTTCATGCTATTTTAACAGCAAAGCTTTACAAATTTTAATGGAGGTTCTGTACCTAGCACTTCATACCTTAAAAGATCTGCAAGAAGTTCTAATACCAGACCTTGGTTTACCTAGCACTGAAATTACATTCAATACAGAAGTACCTTCCTTTAAATAAGTGGGTGGAAACACATTTCTCTGCAGAGGCTTCTGGTTAGTCCCTCTCTGTAGAGAAGCCTTGGAGTGATACAGTTCAGAGCCTGGGCTCAGGGGCCAGATGGCCTGGATTAGAACCCTCACGCCAGTACTTCTGAGTTGTGTGACCTTGGACAAAATGCTTAACCTCTCTGGGCCTCGGCACTCTCAGTGGTATTAAATGAGATTGCTGTGAGAACAATGTTGTAACATGAAAAACACTTAAAACAGCGTCTGCTGCTCAAAAAGTGTTATCGTTATCATCCTCATCATCATGAGAGTATCTCTACATTGGGCACAGCGTGATGGAAAGTGACCAGTCCCAGGAATATTAAAGCAGTGCTGGATGTGACACTCTGGCTTTAGCGTTGCTGAATTACTGTGAGTCTCTTCAGCTTTTTAAATCTCACCTTCCACTGCTGCCTAATGAAGGGATTGAATGAGCTGCTCCCCGAAGTCCCTTCAAATTGTAAAATTCTCTGGATTTATTTAATCCTACAGTGAATCCCTTTGCATGGTGAAGAATACTCACACCTCTCAAAAACATCTTGTGAGTTTCTGTTTGACCGTATCAGGATATACCAAGAGCATTAGTAATCACCGGTGCTACGATGCACGGGTGAGGTGAGCAATCAATCCATCAGCGGGTTTCTAGAGACAAGCACATCTGTATTTTCCTCCAGTATCTGCACTCAGCACACTGACCTTGCTTAATATGTGTTGAATGAATAAGTGAATGAATGAATGAATGAATGGCATAAAATGTTACAGGTTGTTTGCCCCAAAGAAACTTCTATCAGAGATAATCTAAAGGAAGGGGGGAAATGCTGTTGAAAACCACAAGTACCTAATAAAGAGGGTGCTTCCTGGTAAAGGTAACCACCAGGTCCCTGCTGGTTCTTCGTGCTGCCAATGGCCAAGAAAGCCTCTCTAGCCTCTGAGAGCCTTGGTGCCCCTGGACTTTGCAAAGGTGGGTCTGAGAACTTCAGGCCTGGGACGGGGAGAACTAAATCCCTTTGCCTAACTCTGATGGCAAAGTCCTCCAAAGGACTTGGAGGAGAACTTGAAAGAGGACTAAGAGAGAGAAAGCAATGAGATGACCCAAGGCCAGGCACTCCATGGTGTGAGGGGCCAGAGAAAAACCCCCAGAGGTAGGGGGCGGGGCAGAGAACCTCGGGAATAGGAGGTCTGTTCTGTTTTCTGGGCCGTTTTAAGCTTGCTGTTCTGCACAGCAATGTCATGCCTTTCCAGTGATCTTGCAACTTCATGGCTTGTATCTATGGGTGCTTTGATGGCGGGCTGCAGGCAAGGTTGGGAGCCAGGGCCCACACCAGGATCAATGCCAGTGATAAAGGAACAGTGGGAAGGCCAACAGAACAAGAACTCAGCAGAGGCAGGAAATCAGGTCCAGCAATGACGTTGGGAAACCGGGCTGCCCAGACTCCTCAGACACCCAGGGCAGGCCTTGGCTTTTCCATGGGTCTGGAAAGGCCATCTTGTCTCCCTCTCAGGATGGGAGAAGATGACCTCTGGATATGTAAATCACAAGAGGCCAGAACTTTACTGCATTGCCAAGTCCCTTCTGGCCCTTAACCTGGTGGCCTTCCCTTTAAGATTCTTTCTGTTCAGCTGGGAAATCATATATCGATCCAAGAACAGCCACCACTCGAGGGGAAGGCGGGGTGGGGCAGGGAAGGATTGGGAGTTTGGGATTAGCGGATGCAAACTAGTATTTATAGAATGGATAAACAAGGGCCTACTGTATAGCACAGGGAACTATATTCAATATCCTGTGATAAACCATAATGGAAGAGAATATATATATGTATAACTGAGTCACTTTGCTGTACAGCAGAAATTAACACAACATTGTAAATTAACTATACTTCAATAAAATAAATTTTTAAATAAATTATTTATTTTTGACTGCGTTGGGTCTTTGTTGCTGTGCACGGGCTTTCTCTAGTTGCAGCGAGCGGGGGCTACTCTTCGTTGCAGTGTGTGGACTTACCGTGGTGGCTTCTCTTGTTGTGGAGCATGGCTCTAGGTGCGTGGGCTTCAGTAGTTGTGGCACGTGGGCTTCAGCAGTTGTACCACGCGGTCTCTAGAGCACAGGCTCAGTAATTGTGGCACACGGGCTTAGTTGCTCCGCGGCATGTGGCATCCTCCCGTACCAGGGCTCGAACCTGTGTCCCCTGCATCGGCAGGCAGATTCTTAACCACTGCGCCACCAGGGAAGTCCCAAAATAATTTTTTTTTAAAAAAACAAAGGCCACCACAAACCCCATTCTGCTAAGAAAAGACATATAGCTCTCCCATGCCATGCCTTACAAGTCGTTTGGGGACTAGCCAGGTGGGCCAGGGGGAGAGCATGGAGGCCAGGCCACTGCAGGGCTTCAGTGAATTTATCTCCCGTCATCTCAGTGACCATCTCAACCTCCCAACTCAGCCAGTTCTGTTTCTTCTCTCCTGGTTGAAGATAATAGCTCCCTAACTGGTCTCATTCTGTCAGAGCTCATGGGTGTAGATTCCAACAGGCCAGACTCAGTAACAAAATCCTAGGTGCCTGGGCCAGGCCTGGCATAACCCTGACTCACAAGGGAGCCACCAGAAAGGGGGTCTCCTGCTCTTAAGAGGTGCTCTAGACCAGCACTCTCAGACACTTATGTACTGAAATTGCCGAAGTACAGATTCAGAGGTCCGGGGCAGGGCCTGGGACTCTGCATTTCCCACAAGCTCCCGGGTGGGGTCAAAGTCACTGAAACGTTGGAATCTTGGGTCACACACCAAACCTACTAAAGCAAGATCAGCCCCATAACAAGATACCCAGGCGATTCCAGGGCACATTGAAGGATGAAAAGCCATGCTCTAGATCACACTGGAACCTTTAGTTCAGGCCCTGAAATAGTTCAAGCAGGCGTCACACAGGAGCATTCTGTTAGATAGAGAAAGGTCAGATCAGCTGAGCCCAAATGGACAGCCCTGAGAGAAAGGAGGAGAAGAAGGAGAAACAAGTTAGAGAAGAGAGGTCAGCAAGACAAGAGTATACATGGCCTGGGAGCCACAGTGGGGAACTGAAGCTATCTTAGGGACAGTAGGAAGCCAGTGGAAGGTTTCAAAGAGAAGAGTGTCAACATCAGAGGTGCCTTTTTATAAGAGTCTGCTGGCTGGAGATACAGGACAGGTAAATGAGAGGGGACCCTGGAGTGATCTAGGGTAGCAATCCAGGAGACCTGGATGAAGGTGGCTGCGGTAGGCAGACCAGCACATCACATGTAGAGGTGCACCAGGTGTGTTACAACATGGAGGGGAGTCATCCAGGGTGATTTGCAGGCCCCCGAGGCAGTAGTAAGAACAAAAGGAAAGTCCTCCTTCCCTCCTCCCTGGAAACTCTAGAACAAATCTTCTTTTTTTTTTTGTGGCCTCTCCTGTCGCGGAGCACAGGCTCCGGACGCACAGGCTCAGCGGCCATGGCTCACGGGCCCAGCCGCTCCGCGGCATGTGGGATCTTCCCGGACCGGGGCACGAACCCGTGTCCCCTATATCGGCAGATGGACTCTCAACCACTGCGCCACCAGGGAAGCCCCGAGAACAACTCTTTTAATCCTCATCCAGAAAATGCCCACAGCTTGCCAGCTATTCATCCTGCTTCCAAACCCTCCCTCCTTCGATCCATCTGACACTTCTCTGCTTCTGCTCAAGAAGCTTTGATAGCTCCCCACTGCCTACCAAATTATCTTCAAACTCCTCTCTGCCTTCTCTTTCTGCCTAATCCGTGCCACATTTGTTCTTGCTTTCATTCATTCAACAAATACTTACTGAGTACCTTCAACGTGGCAGGCAGTAAAAAGAAATCACGCATCTGCTGAGACACAGAATCACTCCAGGAGGTTTATAGCCACACATTTGGAAATGCTCTTCCAAATAAGCCACTTTGGCTATATAAAATAGAAATAGTAATAATGGGTAACACTTATTAAGAGCTTACTGTGTGCCAACTATCACATTGAACACTTTGTGTGACTATCTCATTAAATCTTCCCCAAATGCTCATGATGGAGATGGTTGGTCTCATTTTAAACATAAGAAAAATTTGAAGTCACTTGCAAAATAAGTACAATAACTAAATTAATAGGATTTGAACCCAGGCAGTCTGAGCGTAGAGTTTGTTTTTTGGTTTTGTTTTTTGTTTTGCTACATTAACTAAAGAATGTACTGTTGTGAGTCAAGGTGAAAGAAAAATTACATGCTTTGACATGTTCATAGCTTATTTAAGTCTGGAGAGGATGTCTTATTTTTTTAATTGGAGTATAACTGATAGACAATGTCATATTAATTTCAGGTGTACATCATAGTGATTGGATATTTATATACCTTAAGAAAGGGTCACATGGTAAGCCTAGCTACCATTTTAGTCTGAGCCCGGAGGTTGGTCCCCTGATTCCTGTCTTCTAAATGTACTTATACTCTAAGTCATGGGGCTGCTGGGTCAAACAAAATAACGTAGTACATGTTCAAGCGTGCAATAAGCTATAAAAATCCCATTCGAATGTGCTTTCCAACTCACTTCCTGCTACTCACTGAGCCCGGATCACTCTGGCCAAACCAAGTCTAGCTTTGGAGGCTTTTACTCCTTGTCCCTTTGCCTGGAACCCTCTCCTTCGAGGTCTTTTCTGGGCCCCCCATTACTCAATTCTCTGCTCAAATGTCAACCCTGGCATCTCTCTGAGAGAGACTCCACTTAGTCTCTTCTGAGCCATAAGGAGAGCTGTCAAGGAGTCTTTCCTGGGGCTGCCTCCATTTCCCAAGGCCTTTTCTCCTTTCTTTCCCCTTTCTCTCTTCCTCTCCTCTTCCTCCCGTCTCCCCCTGACCCTTTAGTCCTTCAGGCACAAATACCCCTCTCTACTCCTCCATGCTCCTCCTTAATCAAAATCTGAACCACTCCAGCCCCAAAGCTCTCTTTCCTGTTACTGTGACCAGCCAACGTCACCCCCTGCCATGCCAACCTTACGACCTTCTTGGCCAGCATCACCAAACCTGACCCCTCTGAGAGCAGACATTGGTCCCCTAGAGGGAATCAGAATCCAGCCACCATAAACACCAGAGCAAAAGTGATAATTATCAGAAGATGAGGAAAGCTCCTCTCCTAGTCTCTGGGAAGCCAATCAAAATCTCAGAATAAAAAGTTACATTTAAAAAATTACATTGATCTCCATTCATTCATTTGTTCATAGATTTCTTCACTCCATCAATCACTTAGCAAATTTTTTATTTTTTTTATTTATTTATTTTTTTTTGCAGTACGCAGGCCTCTCACCGCTGTGGCCCCTGTGCACTGTGGAGCACAGGCTCCAGACACGCAGGCCCAGCGGCCATGGCTCACCGGCCCAGCCGCTCCACGGCATGTGGGATCCTCCCAGACCAGGGCACAAACCCGCGTCCCCTGCATTGACAGGTGGACTCCAAACCACTGCGCCACCAGGGAAGCCCTAGTTAGCAAATTTTTATTGTGGGCCCTGGGATGATAGTGGGAGCAGGTAGTACCTCCTACCTTCACAGAATAACTTTCTAGCAGGGGCACTTCACTGGCAGTTCATTGATTGTTTCATTGAAATCATGTTATGTGCCAGAAGGATACAGGGGTATGAGAGTGCCTACAGCAGAGACCTTCCAATCAGGTATGGATCCAGGAGGGCTTCTCAGAGGAGGTGACATGTAACCTGAGAACTGAAGGATGAGCAGAAAGGGGGAGGGCATGGCTACCAGGTGGAGGATGCAGGCTGGGGAAAGGACATGAGCAGAAAGAACATGGATGGAGAACAAGGGCTGTGAGGTGACCCCTGAGACAGGGCAGAAGTCAGACCCTGCAGGGCCATGGGGCACACACTTCGTCCCGGGAGCAAGGGGGAGCCATGGACAGAGTCAAACAGGGATGTGACGTGATCCAGTTGACCATGTGAACGAGAGCTCTGGCAGCTCTCTGGTTAATGACCTTCCCCTTCCTTTACCACAGTCCCCAAAAAGTCATGTGTAGAGGTCGGGTTCAGGGGGAGGCTGGGTTTTTCTGAAGAACTTTCCTTATAAACTGCTTTAAATAGGAATGAGATAGCAAACAAGTGATAACTCCATCCATCCAAGCCTTAATGTTTCTAAACAAATAAGAGTGATGGGCAAAGAAATGTCTGTTTTGCCTCCCCCTCTGAAGTACCAGGGACTAGTGTGTATTATGCAAATAGATGCCACGTGCCAACGGTAACTTGTGGGGCTAATGAGCTAGGGCCAAAGTTCTGCAGGGTCACTGCAGGATCTGGGTGCTAGGGCTGTATCTGACAGAAGCTGTCCTCCCCCCTATGCTCACCCACCTTTGTGGCCCCATCAGTTCAGTTGCCATCCGTGAGGACACCCAGCACATGATTAAGAAACTTCTCCAGTGGAGCCCTTGCTCAAGAAATGTTGCCACAACTGACAGCCCACTTGGGAGTCATTACAACTATCCTGATCACACTTAGAACCCAACAAATGTGCAAGAGAGAAAGTGATTTCCCAAGACTGTGAGATTACAGTCCAGACATCGTGGGATGTTTGACTCCAAAGGCCTTCATCAGCTGGCCATGAGTTATAGGACTTAAGCATCTACATAAGGAGGTTTCTTGCCCATCCAGGAATGATGTGGTTGCCTATTACCAGCACTTAAATTGGATAAGATCTGTTGGCTGATCAGCTTAGATTTCTTTATTGCATTCTGTATCTCCATGCAGAGACAAGGCTTTTGTACTAGTTATCACTGTGTAGCAATACTATACGTTTAGCATCTCAAAGACCCTGCAGGTAAGGACTCTGGTTATGACTTAATGGGGTCCTCTGTTCAGGATCTCACAGGGATGCGATCAACTGTCAGCCAGGGCTGCAATTTCATCTGAGGCTCGACTGGGGAAGGATCTGCTTCACGTTTACGTGGGTGCTGCCAATATTTCGTTCCTAATGGCCTGTTGGATTTAGGACCTTGGATTCTTGCTGACTGTTGACCAGAGGCTGCCCCTGGCTCCTGGAAGCTGCACTCAGAGGCTTGCTACACGGGTCTCCCCAACACGACCACGTACTTCATCAAATCATCTCCAAATGAACATTATAACCTTACACGTCCCATCCCCTTTTCATATTATGCTGGCTAGAAACCAGCTGCGTGTCTCACCCACGCTCCAGGAGAGGGGGCTATACAAGGGTGTGGGAGGTGGGATCACAGGGGGTCACCCTAGAGTCTGCCCACTGTAACTTTGGGAATCTTTCCTCCATTGAAGAGACCAAAATCCTTGGTCACTGGTTTAAGAACCTGCTATTTGTTTTTTTAAAATTATGTGGTTTTTAAACTAAATAATTAACTTTATTCTTTGAATGATGAAAAAGAATTAGTTATATCACCATAGTCTACAGGGAAATATAAGATTGAATGAGGGTGCAGGCACAAACTTAATGAAATAATACAATCACACCATGGGGACTGTGCCCCAAAGTACCCCAACCTAAACACTAACTTGATTGGTTGACCATGGGATAACCAGCAGGAACCAAGACCAGGGTGTGAGGTACACAGTTTGAATCTCACCTTTATTATACACTAGCCAAGTGCCCTAAGACAAGTGTTCTACCTCCCAAGGCCTCTGGTTCTTTATTCAGAAAGTGAGAACAGGGCTTCCCTGGTGGCGCAGTGGTTGAGAGTCCACCTGCCAATGCAGGGGACACGGGTTTGTGCCCCGGTCTGGGAAGATCCCACATGCCACGGAGTGGCTGGGCCCGTGAGCCATGGCCGCTGAGCCTGCGCGTCCGGAGCCTGTGCTCTGCAACGGGAGAGGCCACAACAGTGAGAGGCCCACGTACCACAAAAAAAAAAAAAAAAAAAAGAAAGTGAGAACAATAATACACTTGTCATAAAGATCTGGGAAAATCCATATAATATAACATGTAATGATGTATGTAACAGAGTTTTAAATTGGAATGACTCAAATAAAAAATACAAACAAAACCAAATGTTGACAAGGATGTAGACCATATGGCGCTCTTACGTACTGTTGGTATGAGTGTAAACTGGATTGACCATTTTGGAAAATTGTTTGGTGGTTTCTGCTAAAACTAAATACATGTTTACCATGTCTGAGGAATTTTACTCCAAGATATACATATCCTGCAGAAAAAGGAGTGCTTCTGTATACCTAAAAAAACTGTACACGAATGTTCACAGCAGCTCTATTCACAGCCAAAACGGAAACCACTCAGACATCCATCAACTATCAAAACGATACACTGTAGCATGTTCATACGATGGAATACTACACAGCCAGGAAGAAAAGCACAAACCACGACTGCCTGTGCAACATGGATAAATCATATAAACATACTGTCAAGTTATAGAAGCCAGACACACAAGAATACACATGGTATAAGACCATTTATAAGAAATTGAGGGACTTCCCCAGCGGTCCAGTGGTTAAGACTTCGCCTTCCAATGCAGGGGGTACGGGTTCAATCCCTGGCCATGGAACTAAGATCCCACATGCCGCAGGGTGCGGCCAAAAGTTGAAAAAAAAAAATTGAAAAATAGACAAAACTAATAGATGTTGATAGGGGTCAGAATAGGGTTCCCTTTGGCGGGGATTGATTAGGAGAGGAAGGAAGGAGCCTTCTGGAGGCTGGAAATGTTTTATATCTTAATCTAGTTGTTATTTACTTGATCGAAGTAAATTAAAATAAAGTGTTTGGTGTTGATCTCCTAACTCTTCTTGGCAGCAGGCTGCCTTGATTGCCCCATCCCGGGCATCAGGAGAGAGGGCATCCATCTCTCCCCAGCCCAAGGGCTCTTCAGATGTCGATATTGACCAGTGACGCAACCTGGGTGTGCAACTATGTTATTTACTACCTACATGGATTCAATCAGAGGCAGATGGCGATGTGCAGCCTGCATCCTGCTTAGAGTTCTCAAATGCAAAACAAACAAAAATCTCTCCTTCCTCTGCTCTCCCTCTTCCCATCACAGAGGATCTTGCCCATGGCATCCCACCTGGGACCCTCTCAGGTCTCCGCAGCTGCTTCTTTCTCATTATCTTGTGACAGTAACACTGGGGAGATTTGGGGTCCTGAGCCTCCATAGTTAGAATCTGAGCTGCCCTTCCTAGTAAAAACCCTATTGCCGGTTTTCTTCCAAAAGTGTGCAAATTGTATCATGCTGCGTGACCACAACGACGTTAATGGCAGGTGTTTCCCCTTCCATGTCTCACTGACGGCAGCAGGTGTTAAAACAACTTGGTTTCATTATACCCGTCTTGGGGCAGGACCTTCGGCAGAGGGCTGCTTTCCCCCACTTAACATCTATCTACTTATTTCTACCATATTATTAAACTTCTTTCAAAATTTTCTTTTACCCTTCAATACTTAGCATGCTGTAAGCACTCAGTAAGTGGGAGCGATGATCACTCCTTGGCAAATACAAGCATTGCAGTCAGTAGAGAAGTGAGCCCCACACTGGAGCAGAAATAACCCAGGCAGAGCTATGGCAGCCTTGCTGAATTCACCCTCAAGATGCTTTGACACTCTCGACTCTGATTCGAGGGACAGCAAGCAACTTTCTGATGAACTTCGCTTCCTTCCAAGACTCCTTGATTTCGAGAAGCCCTAGATCAGTGTTTTTTAATCTAGGCGACTCAAGCCCAATTGGTAGGTCATGAAATACATTTAGACAGATGCAAACAGCATTTTCAAATATTTCAGTCAAATGGAATGGAATAAAGATCAGCAGAAAGTGAGTGCCATGGTTTTAAGCATTGTTTTGTGAAAGATTTCTTTTAGAGGTGCGTGTGAGCGTGTGTGTGTGTGTGTGTGTGTGTGTGTGTGATGTGTGTGTACTGGGCTGCTTTGTAAAATGTACTTCTAACTGTGAGCCATGATCAAAGCCTTTGAAAGTCCCTGAGCCAGATAATGTATCCACAAGCATCCTGGTCACTGCAAAGATAAATTAATAAGTGGACCTCACTCAACTGACTTGTAGAATTGAGTCCCTAAACCAGGGGCTAGTCCCTGACACAATCTGTGGTCGCTCCCACCAAGATACAACCACCCCACAGGAGGCTCTGATAATGACCCTCATTCTGCCCACTTCAACATAGAATGGAAACTGCAACCACAGAGATCAATGCAAATTGTTTTAGGTGAAGACACTCTCAGCCCTTTTGGGTGGAGTATCAACATTCTAAAGAACAGGCTTTCAGAGTCTGGCCTTTCGAGAGACGGGTCACTCATAAGAGGCTCCATTACAGACCAAAATGAGCGTTGTGCAATTTAGAGCAAAGGCACTTAACCTCTTTGGGCTTCTGCTTTTTTGATGATGAAATAAGGAGTAAGTGGGGCTGAAAGGGGACAAGGGAGACAGAACTTACTTTTTTTTTTTTATGCTTCTGTGTTGCTTGATTTCCAATAAGGAGGTGTTACTTTTGTGACTTTAAAATACAAGATTTAAAGTTAACATAAAAGGAGAGAGCTGGGCTAGACGGTGATTTCTCAACATTGGAAATTCACATTTCCTTTTAATAAAATGGGAAGTGTATGTGCTTGGGCCAACTCTGCAGACGTTGTCCTTTCCCATGTCAATTTCAGACCAGACTCAGGTCACCTATAAGGAAGAAGAGGAGGAAGTGGGGGAAGGAGGAACGAAAAGGAAGAGAAAGCAAAGTCAACTTGAACATACGGTCAAGGAGTGTGGATTTTACTGAAGTTTTGGTGTAGATGGGGAGGAGGGAATTACATCGCACATCACACAGCAAAACTGCCCAGATACCATCTTGGGACCTCGCTGCTCTGTCTCTCTGTTCCTTGAGTACAGAGACTCAAAAGAGACTGTGGGGCTTCCCTGGTGGCGCAGTGGTTGAGAGTCCGCCTGCCGATGCAGGGGACACGGGTTCGTGCCCTGGTCCGGGAAGATCCCACATGCCGCGGAGCGGCTGGGCCCGTGAGCCGTGGCCGCTGGGCCTGTGCGTCCGGAGCCTGTGCTCCACAACGGGAGAGGCCACAACAGTGAGAGGCCCACGTACAGCAAAAAAAAAAAAAAAAAAAAAA
>NW_020837972.1:5282441-5318585 GCF_003676395.1 Aethalodelphis obliquidens
AAAAAAAAAAAAAAAAAAAGAGACTGTGTCTCTTTTATTCTCCGCCCCCCGCCATCCCACTCCTCTGGATTATTCTGTTAGCAATTTGGTTACGCTGGGAACCACAATTCCCAGCCTCCTCTTCTGTATATGGCTCTGGGTTAGAGGTACCAAAAACTGAAGTTGTGCAGGACCAGGGAGACCCAAGTGAAGCAGCAGCCATCGAGCTCTGAAGGTTGTCCTTGGTTAGGGGAGGTGGAAGGCAGACAGAGGCAGAGGTGCCTGCAGCGTCCAGTGCGTCCCCACCGTGCTGATTAACAGTGATGTCAAGCCCATCTTAGACACTTAACTGTGAATTCACACAGGCGACAGCCACAGACTTCTGTAGACCTCCATGGACTTCGACATCAGTCCCTTTCACAGGGCCCCTGTATCAGCTTGGCCCACACCAAGCTTCCAGAATCCTCTTCATCCTCAGCTCCCATTTATGCACCTTTTCTCCCCCAGCTTCTTCCACATCCTTGTACGTTCTGATTCCTATAATGTAGACTGTAGTCCACAGCACTGTGCGTTCTGCTTCCTGACTGGCCCCTCAAAGACACACCAGGGTCTGGCCCCCCAGCCTCAAAGACAGCAGGTATAAAATGGGGCTGGAAATCTCAATGAAAAGCCAAACCCAGCAGGATCTTAATGTTTGGATAAGGAGTGTGGACTGAATCTTGAGGGCACTAGGGAGCCATAGAATGTGATACACAGGTGTGTGGCACGACTATATTTTTGTTTTCGAAACAAAGTGCTAGGAGGAGAATGGATTAGTGGGGAGCCAGAGAGATTGTCAGGAGACCAGTGAAAGGGCCATCACACACGTCCCCAAGTTTTTATTTTTATCTATATAGATGGAGAAGTTGTTCAATGAAAGTTAAACTTTAATCATGGCATGAAAGGTAATAAATCACTTGTCAAGCAAATATTTACTATTTCTGGGCTACGGCTCCTCAGTGATAGGTGGATGGTCACCTCTTTTTCCATCGGGGATCTAGAACATAAGAACTCCCTGAAATAGTGACAACATGGATCAGATCAACCAATGAACCAGAAAAGATGGATGAGTAACACTGAGATGACAGACAAGAGGGGACAGTTGAAACACTAGCCCTGTGGCAGCATCAGGGACCATGTTTGCAGAGGCTGGTCATCAACAACAATAAGGAAATGCTCCAAAAATGAACATTGAAAAAAAATGAAAGAGCAAGAAAATTCTCATCTCCTTTGTCATCCAACCACTGCCATTTCAGCTCTGTTCCAACAGTCATGTTTCTTTTCAGTTCATCGAGAGCAGACTGTGCACACACCAATCTTCCCAGCAGTTTCCTGAGGCTACAGCTCAATACAGCACTATCTTTCTGAGAATTAAGCCTTAAAAGAAGCACCTGCATTTTTCCTTATCCACTAGGAAAAGAGAAAAAAATGAGACACGAGGAAGAGAAAGGTGGGTTTTGACCATATATTCTGTTTCCAGTTTTTTTAAAAAAAAGATTCCGATGCCTTGAGCATCATTCTTTGGAATTTCTGCTTTGAGGTTTACATTCAATAACAACATTTGATGGAGAAGGGCCCCCCGAAAACCCGTAGAGGCGTGTGAGTCTGAGCTAGCAGCAGAGAGAGGAGGTGGGGGAAGTTACCCAACAGCCCAGAGAAAATCATTTTCATTTCTTCTGAAATTAAGGGAACTATCTTCATTCCCATCTCATAATAAGGAAGTGGAAAGAAATGATAAGGTTGAACTGCAATGGCCTGGGGTGTCCTTTTGTTCCCCCAAGTGGATCCTCTCAGAATGCAGCTTGGAGGAGAGGCCCTTGTGGGTGATAAAGGCTTGGAGAGAGGAAGACCCCAAAATACCAGGCAGATATTAAGTGATACATGCAAAGATGATTCTAATGTCAGTTCTATTATATTCTGACAAGGATGCTTCTAGTCTTCTCTCTCTCTCTCTCTCTCTCTCTCTCTCTCTCTCTCACACACACACACACACATTCACACTCACACCATTCCTTTTAGAAATACTCTATGAATAAACTTGAATAACCATCACCAAGCAGCAGCCTTCCTGCTGCCCCCTTTCACATGGTCCTCCCTCCTGTGAAGTCTCAGTCCCCAAACCCATGACAATATCACAGGTCCCTCCCATTCCCTATCCTGCTCCAAAGGACACTGTTGCCTCCGTTTGGCTCCTAAGGTTCTGACTACTTGTTACTCAGTGCCAGGTATGGTGCCAGGTGCTGGAGTCACTGGGGCACCAGAAGACGCAAGGGCCCTGCCCTTGGAGAATTCTTATCCTATCAGGAGACAGAGATAACAGGTGAGTAGATGAACCAGGTACCGTTAGATGGTAAAAAGTGCTGTGAAAGAACT
Source organism: Aethalodelphis obliquidens (assembly GCF_003676395.1). Taxonomy (NCBI): domain Eukaryota; kingdom Metazoa; phylum Chordata; class Mammalia; order Artiodactyla; family Delphinidae; genus Aethalodelphis; species Aethalodelphis obliquidens. The sequence continues at coordinate 5,284,833 of NW_020837972.1, forward strand.
AGATGGTGATTTGTAGAGAGTGCCAGAGAGGGAGGGACTTCCCTGGTGGCACAGTGGTTAAGAATCCGCCTGCCAATGCAGGGGACACAGGTTCCAGCCCTGGTCCGGGAAGATCCCACACGCTGCGGAGCAACGAAGCCCGTGCGCCACAACTACTGAGCCTTCACTCTAGAGCCTGCGAGCCATAACTACTGAAGCCCACACACCTAGAGCCCGTGCTCCACAGTAAGGGGAGCCACTGCAACGAGTAGCCCCTGCTTGCTGCAACTAGAGAAAACCCGCGCACAGCAATGAAGACCCAACACAGCCAAAAATAAAAATTAATTAATTAATTATTTATTTTAAAAAAGAAAAAGAGCACCAGAGAGGGAGACTCCCTTTAGCTGGGTGGTCAGGAAAGGTTTTTCTGAAGAGGAATTGAGACCTGCGTAGATGCCAGAAAAAGGAGAAGCCAGAAGGGCGCTCTAGGCAAAGGGAATAGCAAGTGCAAAGGTCCTAGGGCAGGAGTGAGCTCTGAGAATTTAAAGTTCAGTGAGCTAAGGGGAATGGGCGGCAGCACAGCTGCTAAGATCAGAGAGGTAGGCAGGGGCCAGGTTATACAGAGTTTTATAGAATCTGTTCAATTGATGGAGAGCCATGGAGGGATTCTGCCCATGTGCAAGAAGGTCCCTATTTCTTTTTTGGAATGTTCATCATCCTTTTGCCTGAAGTCTTCAAATAATTAGACTGTCTTTGGTTATCAAGATATTTCTATGTATAGATTACTATAAATAGTTTAAGTGCTAGGAATTCGTACTTGGATTCATAAGTTCTAAATTTTAGAACTAGAAGTAGTCTCTAGAGATCATCTATTTTAATGTCATTTAATATTTTACATTTTCTGATTAAATTTTTTATTTGATTATAAACGTGATAAATGCTGAATCCATTGAGAATAGGTGGGTATGACGAATGAAAATCAACTAACTGGCTTAAACCATAAAAGCTATTTATTTATTTATTTTTGGCTGTGTTGGGTCTTTGTTGCTGTGCGCAGGCTTCCTCTGGTTGCGGCGAGCAGGAGCTACTCTTTGTTGCGGTGCACGGGCTTCTCATTGCAGTGGCTTCTCTTGTTGCAAAGCACAGGCTCTAGGCGCGTGGGCTTCAGTAGTTGTGGCACATGGGCTTCAGTAGTTGTGGCTCTCGGGCTGTAGAGCACAGGCTCGGTAGTTGTGGCGCACGGGATTAGTTGCTCCGCGGCACAGGGGATCTTCCCGGACCAGGGCTCGAACCCGTGTCCCCTGCATTGGCAGGAGGATTCTTAACCACTGCGCCACCAGGGAAGCCCGTAAAAGCTGCTTATTGACCTTTGTTTGACTGAAAAGTTCAACAGTATGTCAGCTACAAGCAAGGCTGGATCCGGCTACTTGACAATGGTGCCAAGGACCTGCTCTTTTCATTGTTCTATTCTGCTATCCATAGTGTATGCTTTCAGCTAAGGTTGGCTCTCTTTTAATTACAGGATGACCACTTGAATCTCCTATGGCTATAATCTTTTTTCTTAATGCCTGCTGAAAGAGAGGCAGTCTTTATTTCTACTTGCCCTGCTAAGATCCTGAGATTAAATTTAGACCAGCTTAGGTCGTGCACCCACTCCTGCACCAATCACTGTAGCTAAGAGAATGCAAAGACCTCACCGGCTTAGCCCAGGTCATGTGCTCCATCCAGGAAGAACCCAAGGGCTGAAGTCACCTTTTCCAGAAGCACACCAGCTAAGATTAGAGAAGGAATATTCCCCTAAGGCAAAAATGAGGGTCACGTTGCCAAAGTTGGGTGGTGGATGGCTGAGATAGACCTTCAGATCACTTATCAAAGATGAACACTCACATACATAAATATTGATATTACAGAAGTTATAGTTTACTGAGGTAACTCAAAGGAGTCATCTTCAGCAAGTACTACTAGTGGCCATCAGGAAGGGGGATTTTATTAGTCATGATATGCTAACAGCTATAACAAACATATACAAATCTCAGTGACTTAACATAATGACACTGTGTCAAAATGGTCCAAAATAGTGTGGGCTGGAGGTCACTCTGCTCCGCACAGTCATTCAGGGACCCAGGCTTCCTGCATCTGATAGATCCCCCATGCCTGAGGGCGTTGGAGACCTTCACTGGATTTCCTACACCCAGTGAGCAGATGAGGAAAGAAAGAGCACACAGAGAAGGCCTTTAGCCTTCTAGCCTAGAGAAGGCTAGGCACACCTAGCCTTAACTGCTTTTGCCCAGAGGTAACACATGACAGTTTTGGTCTCATGCCACTGGCTGGAACTAGTCACATGGTCCTATCTGGATACAGGATTGCTGGGAAATGTAGTCTAGTGGGTGCTCAGGTAGAGGAGGGGAACATGGATATCGGTGACCACAGCACCTTTCCAACAGTATGTCATTGATCACAGCTTCTGGAATCTTCGCCATTTCTTCCACAGGCTCATTGTAAAAAAAATTTAGAGACCTCAGAAATAACCTTCATTTGAGATTTTTATAACTAATCCATGAGAGAAAGTGCATAGTGAAATGTGGTAGATTACTATTCAGAAATATTCACTCCCTATCCCCTGTCCACTAAAAGGATGGAGACTTTTCCCCCACTTTTTGACATCAAATGAGGCCAAGAGACTTGCTTTGGACAATAGAATGAGGCAGAGGTGACTGAGTGCTGGTTCTGAGTCTAGACCTCAAAGGACCGCTCAGTTTTTGCTGTCCTTTTGTGTTTCTGCTATTGCCACTGGAAGAAGATGGTGGACTAGGGCACTGGTACCAGAGAAAGAATGAGAGATACGTGGAACAGAAGCACCCCAGCCGGTCCTCCCTTAGATTGCCCAGTCTTGATGGCCAGCCCAGCCACCAAGTGTAAGTCCAGCCAAGATCAGCAAAGTCAACCAGCCAAGCCCACCTCCATCAACCAACCCCAACCAACCTGGAAACCCATGAGCTACAGAAGTGCTTCTTTTTACAAATAACCCAATCAAAAAATGGGAGAAGACCTAAACAGACATTTCTCCAAAGAAGACATACAGATGGCCAACAGGCACATGAAAAGATGCTCAATATCACTACTTATTAGAGAAATGCAAATCACAACTACCACTAGGTACCACCTCACACGGGTCATAATGGCCATCATTAAAATGGCCTCCTACCATACGACCCAGCAATCCCACTACTGGGCATACACCCTGAGAAAACCATAATTCAAAAAGAGTCATGTACCAAAATGTTCATTGCAGCTCTATTTACAATAGCCTGGAGATGGAAACAACCTAAGTGTCCATCATTGGATGAATGGATAAAGAAGATGTGGCACATATATACAATGGAATACTACTCAGCCATAAAAAGAAACAAAATTGAGCTATTTGTAATGAGGTGGATAGACCTAGAGTCTGTCATACAGAGTGAAGTAAGTCAGAGAAAGACAAATACCGTATGTTAACACATATATATGGAATTTAAGGAAAAAAATGTCATGAAGAACCTAGGGGTAAGACAGGAATAAAGACACAGACCTACTAGAGAATGGACTTGAGGATATGGGGAGGGGGAAGGGTAAGCTGTGACAAAGCGAGAGAGAGGCATGGACATATATACACTACCAAACGTAAGGTAGATAGCTAGTGGGAAGCAGCCACATAGCACAGGGAGATCAGCTCGGTTCTTTGTGACCGCCTAGAGGGGTGGGATAGGGAGGGTGGGAGGGAGGGAGACGCAAGAGATATGGGAACATATGTATATCTATAACTGATTCACTTTGTTATAAAGCAGAAACTAACACACCACTGTAAAGCAATTATACTCCAATAAAGATGTAAAAAAAATAAAATAAAATAAAATGGCCTCCTACACTGTTGGTGGGAATGTAAATTGGTGCAGCCACTATGGAGAACAGTAGAGAGGTTCCCTAAAAAACTAAAAATAGAGTTACCACATGATCCAGCAGTCCCACTCCTGGGCATATACCTGGACAAAACTCTAATTTGGAAAGATACATACACCCCAATGTTCATAGCAGCACTATTTATAATAGCCAAGACATACAAGCAACATAAATGTCCATTGACAGATGAATGGATAAAGACGATGTGAGATACACACACACACACACACACACACACACACACACACACTGGAATACTATTCAGCTATAAAAAACAATGAAATAATGCCATTTGCAGCAACATGGATGGACTTAGAGATTATCATACTAAGAGAAGTAAGTCAGAGAAAAGCAAATATTATATGATATCACTTATATGTGGAATCTGAAAAAATGATACACATGCCCACTCCTCTCCTCCCTCCTCTTCTCCCTCCTCTCCTACCCAAACCCCCGAGAAGAAATGGGAGGGAGTTACGGGGGACGTGTGCTTGCCTCCAGCACGTTGGGAATGAAAGGACTTGCAGGGGAGCCCTGGAGTCCAAAGAGTTTTCAAGGAGATTCTGTATTCAATAAAAACAGCTCCTTGTCTAAAAACAAGTGATACAAATGACTTATTTACAAAATGGAAATAGACTCACAGACATAGAAAACAAACTTATGGCTGCCAAAGGGGATCGTGGGAAGAGGGTTAGGGGAGATAAATTAGGAGTTTGGGATTAACATATACACACTACTATATATAAAATAAATAAACAACTACTATATAGCCCAGGGAACTATACTCAATATCTTATAATAACCTATAATGAGAAAGAATTTGAAAAAGAATATATATGTGTATATATATATATATATGAATCACTTTGCTGTACACTTGAAATGAACACAACATTGTAAATTAACTATACTTCAATAAAAATAAAGTGCTTCTTTTTGCATGCCACCGAACTGTTGTGCTTGTTTGTCATGCAGCAATAAGCCAATATGGCAGGGTTTCTCTAGCTTGCAAAGGACACCACAGCTTCCTAGGTTATGTCCCTTGAAGACAATGTGAGGTAGGAAGGTGGTAAGAGAATGCTGGGAGCAGGCACAGAGGTGTCAGGCACGTGTCGGGAGAAATGCTCCAGACTCTGCTGAAGATAACGTGTTCTGAGTGATCACACGTGACCAGGGGATGGAGTTGCGGAGCCATGGTTAACTTCATCTCTCGTGGCCTGAATCCAGAGCCACGCATTGGCCAGAAGGTGCTGGCATTTGAGATGGAAAGCAGCCTCCCCCCTGCCCAGAACCATGCAGCATTCACGCCTAGAAGTCACCGAGCCGTTTTGCTTACAGAGAAGCCAAGAAAGGTAAAACTGGGGCTGGAAGGCGTTCAGACACCAAGAGCTGAGAGGAGCTACCGATGAAAGTCTCCCGTTCTGAACAAAAGAAAATGATTGGAGAAAAGATCTGACTTTCAGGTAAAAAGGGGACACCCATCACCAAAATACCAGAACCAGCATCTGGCCCTCAGCTCTTGATTTCTAATGCCATTCTCCAATAAAGAGGAACCAGGGATCGCTGGAGAAATGGCTGTTCTCGCGAACTGGGGTAGGAAATCTCTAAGACGAGTCTGGAGGCTCGGGCAGTGCCAGAAAGTAAGAAAGTGCTCAAGCATAAACAACACACACTAGACAATGGGGGCGTATCCAAGGAACACAGGAGCCGACTGAAAGAGCTCCCAGAGGCCATCGCTGGAACAATTTGAGCTACAAAATAAATAAAGGAATATTGGATTATAACCCAAAGTATAAAATATCCATGTGTCCACAGAAGAATTCCCCAAAGTTGCTACCCTACCCTCAAGGAGAGCGAGCATAACCCACCCTCCCTAAGTGAGGGCTGGGCAGAGTGCCTTCCCTCCAAGGAAGGGGCAGGTGCTGGGGAGAGAGTAACTTGCTCATGGAGAAACCTAACCAACACCAACTCAGCCAGGTGAGCAAAGTTAAGGCATGTTATAGGTATCCTTGGTAGGACGTGATGAGAATGACATCTTATCACCATGGTCCCTCTCCTAAAAACCCATTACCCCAGCTCATCACGAGAAAAACAACATACAAATCCCAACTGAGGAGCATTCTACAAAACACCTGACCAGGACTCTTCGACGTTGAGGTCATCAGAAACAAAGAAAGTCTGAACAACTGGCACAGCCAAGAAGAGCCTGAGGAGACACAAGTAAACAGAACGCAGGATTCATCCTGGATGGGATCCTAGAAGAAGAAAAGGACATTGGTAAAAATTAAGGGATTCTGAATAATGTATGAACTTCAGTTAATAATAATGTATCAGTATTGGCTCATTACTTAGGGCGAATTTACCATTCTAATGGAAGATATCATTAATAATATTAATAATACATTAATATATTATTAATAATATATAATAATATATAATTTAATAGTTATATAATATATTGTAATAATTAATAATATATAATAATATATTAATAATAGGGGAAACTGAGGGGCATATTAGAATTCTGTGCACTGTCGTCACAGTTTGTAAATCTAACTCTATCCTCAAATTAAAAATATATTTAAAAAATAATAAACCATGGGCACCCCTGGAGGATCAAGGAGGAAGCATAAGCATAGATCTTAGTCACTTTGCCTCACATTTACTATAGTTGGGTGACCCTGGGGAAGTCATTTAACTTCCTAGCATTCCAACTTCCTCATCAAATGTGATCACCACAGGAGGGGGGAAAGATGTAAAGAAGGTCACATGCCTAAGCTGTGGGGACGCAGAAAACAATCCACTATGTCTAAGGTCATCGTTATTCCTCTTCAAGTAAGAAAAGTAAATCAGGAAAATCCTACTTTTTTTTTTTAATTTATTTTTGGCTGTGTTGGGTCTTCGTTGCTGCTCACAGACTTTTTCTAGTTGTGGCGAGCAGGGGCTACTCTTCGTTGTGGTGCACGGGCTTCTCATTGCACTGGCTTCTCTTGTTGCGGAGCACGAGCTCTAGGCGTGTGGGCTTCAGTAGTTGTGGCTCGCGGGCTCTAGCGCGCTAGTTGTGGCACACGGGCTTAGTTGCTCTGTGGCATGTACAATCTTCCTGGACAAGGGCTTGAACCCGTGTCCCCTGCATCGGAAGGCGGATTCTTAACCACTGCGCCCAGGGAAGCCCAAGATACTAGTAATTTTAAATGTGTCATCCACTCTTCTCCAACTGCTTTCTATTATCTGGAAAATCTTAAATTATATCTACTAAAACAAAGAAATAATGCTAAGTGTCATTCGGACTGTTGGAAATGATAGGGTATTTTTTTTTCCTATGAAAAGAAAAATATTCAACCCTGCAACTTGGAAGCATTTTTGTTTCCCCTAACAAGGCCCTGTGTGTCAGTTTTCCACGTTTTTAAAGCCCGATTGCACAGCCTGAATGAAAACACAATGTCATCACGATTACTGAAATCAATTAAATGTCAAGGTTTTTCCATTTGCATGCAGCTTCCTTTAGACAAGAATGCTTTCCAGAAAATCTTTATTCCCTTTGGGATTTTTTTCCCTTAAAGCTTTTATAATTAATGTGACAACACAAACCCAGCCGTGTCTGTAACTTCCTTTCAGAGGCACATAAACAGAATGTACGCAGCACGCAAGAGTGATGGTCGTCCTGTAGGACGGGCACAAGCCGGCTGGAAGACTTCACCGCATCACTGACATTGACCACATCCCTCTCTCTTCGCCCATCGCTAGTTGCCTCTCTGTCTTACTGATTCCACAGCTCAAGGTCTCAGGGATCTAGCCTCCCTCTCCTTCCTAACTCGCCTCATTCCTCCGCCAGCATCTTTCATGATAGATAGATGGTAGCAGCAACCCAGTCCCCCGGCCCCCAGCCCCTCCTCTCCAACCACCCTCAATACAGCCACCAAAATAATCTTTCCAGAGAAATCACAAAGCCCATAGTCTTAAACTTCTGCTTAAAATTTGTTAATGGCTTCCCACCAATCAAGGGACAAAATCCAAAAATCCTTAACATGGTATAAACACCTTTCATGAACTTGTCCCAAACTCATTTTTTGCTGGTCCATGGAAGCCACTCTATGCTCTTCCTACCCCATGGATTTTTACTCCTCTCTACGTTTGCTCATATTGTTTCCCTACCTGGAATGTCCTTCCCCACATCTCCACCTAACCAACTCCTATTCATCCTACAGCACCCAGTTAGTCTGAGTCACCTCTCTCGTGAATATTTCTCATCTCTCCATCTCCAAATCCAAACTAATCCATCCCTCCTCCATGCTTCTGTTACACTGTTGTCAAGCTTTATTTTAGTATTTATCCTCCATATTGATGAAGGGCTCATATACTTATCTATTACTGTGAACAACTGCAAGCCAAAACATGAGGTAAACTGTATGAAATGGACAAATTCCTAGAAACACACAAACTACCAAAACTAACTCAAGAAGAAATAGAATATTTGAATAGACCCATAACAAGGTAAGAGAGTAAATCAGTCATCAAAACCCTCTAAACACACAGACGTAGAAAACAAACTTATGGTTACCAGGGGGAAAGGGGTGGGAGGGATAAATTGGAGATTGGGATTGACATATACACACTACTTTATATAAAATAGATAACTAATGAGGACCTACTGTATAGCACAGGGGACTCTACTCAATACTCTGTAATGACCTATTTGGCAAAAGAATCTAAGAAAGAGTGGATATATGTATACGTATAACTGATTCACTTTGCTGTACGGCAGAAACTCACACAACAGTGTAAATCAACTATACTCCAATAAAAGTTAAAAAACAAAAAACTTCTCAACAAAGAAAATCCAGGGACCAGATGATTTCACTGGTGAATTCTAGCAAACACTTAAAGAAGAATTAATAGCTTCTCAAACTCTTCTAACAAACAGAAGAGGAGGGAATGCTTCCTAATTCATTCTATGAGGCCAGTGTTACCCAGATACCAAAGCTAGACAAAGACGTCACAAGAAAAGGAACCTATATAGCCACTTCTTATAATAGGATGTGAGCGCCTACATCTCACTCACCTTGACGCCCACAGCATCTAGCACTATGCCTGGTACCCAGTGAGAAGCAATAGAAGCTTCTTTATTCGTGAATCACTTAAAGGGTAAACATGAATGTGTTTGTACCGGAGATTGTTGTCCAATTTGAAAGAGTCTGAACCCTGAGATAGTTTTAAATGGTTATAAAAATCCATCAGGGAAGATCTTTTGGGGGATAGAGAGGAGAAGCTTGGAGGGAGGAAGAAGATGGTTTCTTAGCTCATCACTGTGGCTATAGAACTCCTATATTAATTACCCAGAATTCCCAATGATCCTCATCATTACAATTTAACCATGAAATGCATGCCATTATTTCCCAAGCAAGAAAGTTGGTCCTTTGTGCTTCTTTCACAGAAAGTTAGAATGACCCTTGGGTGTAAAACAACACGGGTTCTGCATCTCACCCTGCCGTATTATTTATCCCCAGTACATACTGTGATTTCCAGTTTTGTCAAGAATGTTTTCATCTTCTATCCAGCAACTAGAGAAAAGAAGTGCAGTGGAGCTTCCTTGACAGGATTCCATAAATATGTTAGGATTTCTTCAGAAATACAGTAATAGTCTTGTCCACAGATTTATGCCCAAATGACATTTTTGAAACACTGATATCAGGTGCTGGAATGCGAAAGACTCATTTTTCACTGGCTGAGTTTGTATAGAAAAGCATCGCTGCTGGATCCTTATTCTTACATCCCCCTCCCCACCCCAGACGGTAAGTCCATCACGTTCAGACACCACTGTGATTTCTCTCCTCCAAACTCCCCAAGGGAGGGAATTGGAGCTTGGCAAAGCTCAGGTTTTACTTAAGGAGGTAATAATTTGTCCTCTTTCTTGTGGGAATGGCTGCAAAGATGACAGGACAGCAGAAGAGCATTCCTTGTGTGTTTCTAGAACACAGTAGCTAAAAATGCAGAAGTACAGTTTCTCAACAGCTGAATTACTCTCTAGGAAGAGCCTTGGTTTTGTCAGGCAGATACTTCAATGAGTTCCTTGCGCTGGGGTTGGGAACAGAACGGAGGGGCAGATGATGGCTGTTTTTATTATTGTTGTTTTATTTGTTTTCTTTGCAGAGTACAGAACGTCCATGTAGGATGAGAGTGGAATTACTAAGGAGATGGGAGGAGCTGTAGGGCGAGGAGGAAGAGCAGAGATGAAATAAGGGTCTTCAGCACTGAGGTCCTATGGGGATGAAGGATGAAGAATCTCAAGGTTTTGCTTTTTCACGCGTCACATAAACTCCTTCCCCAGAACTCCCATAACAATTTGAATGAAATATTCATTTCTCATTAACATAGTCTGCAGTTAGACCTTGGCTGGTTGGTTCTTTAATATTGAACCTAAGTGCTGAGTTGGCTTAAAGATGGGCTCACAATGAAAGCAGGGCTCCCCATTAGGACCTGCTCATATCTAAGCCACAGGCATGATGCTCGATGTACCAGCTAGAATGCTTTTAGTTGCAAGCAACAGAATCCTAGCTTAAAATGATGCGGTGAACAAAAGAGAGTTGTGGATTCATCTAAACGAAAATGGTCAAGACTGGTTTCAGGAACAGCTTGGTCAGGGTGCTGACTCCATTTCTCTGCAATTGCCTTGATTCTGCCTTCTTCCCCTTGATGGTTTAGTTTTCAGACTCACTCTTATCACAGTGACAAAACGGAACAGTTCCATACCTCATATCTTCCTGAAGTAGAGAGGGTTTCCACATCACAACCACCAAACAAAATTCTGGGCTTCACTCTAATTGAACCCATTTGGGTTGCATGCCCACCTCTGAACCAATTGCCGTGGCCAACGGAACTACTACGTTCTCACTGGCTTAGGCTGGGTTCGTGTGACCATCTCTGAAACAAGCGTGTGCAAGAGAATTTTCTTTTTAAAAATTAAAAATTTTTTTATTGGTTTGTGGAGATATAATTGACATGTAACATCGTGTAAGTTTAAGGTGTACAATGTGGTGATGTGAAATACATAGATACTGTGAAATGTTTACCACAGTAAGGTTAGTTAGCGCACCCTTCACCTTGTGTAATTACCGTTTTGTTTTTGTCATGGTGAGAATATTAAAGCTGGACCCTCAGAGCAGCTTTCAAGTATAAAGTACATTATTGTTAGCTATACTCACCATGCTGGACCCTAGATCTCTGGAACTTGTTCACCTTATAACTGAGTGTCTGTATCCTAGGACCAACATCTCGCCATCTCCCCCACTCCCACCTTCCCAGCAACCACCATTCTAGACAGTGGGATTATCTGATTGTCTTAGGCTGGTTGGGGTGTGGTGTGGTGGGGGGCTTACCTCTGGAACTAGGAGTGGAGTCACTATCCCCTGAATGACATGACTACCATGCACTGAGGGTAGAGTCAATATCCTTGAAATCACATCACCCCGTGCCTTCAGGAAGGAGAGGCACGGATGCTAAGAGACGTCTCTCTGAGCGGAGATTTTCTTTGGGATTTAAAAAGTGCCTTTCTAGGTGGCGGCGGGGATACACCTAGCAGCGCTCTCGTCCCTCCATGCACCTTCGCAAAAATAATAATAACGATAATTTTTTAAATAACAAGAAAAATTGCCTTTTGCTTTGGACTTTCATCCTCCAATGCAATAGTAAACCACCTTGCTACTTCTCCAGTGAGCATGCATTCACAACTTTTCTTTGCTTGATATTTTTAATCAGGGACTCCAAACACTATCAAAAAGCTGTTTGGGGATTTGAAGATGATTTAGAAACAAACAGCCTTGGTGTTGGGCACATGCTTCACAACATACATTTAGCCGCCTTGTAACTTCTGCTTCTTTTTTCAGACAGGAAGCCCAGTGGTTAGGGATTTGGGCTCTGCAGGTGGACCGCCTGTACACTGGCTCTGCCACACACCAGCTGAAGACCTTGGGTGATTGACTTGACCTTCCTGGGTCTTGGTTTCCTCATCTGCAAGATGGGGGTAATATGAACACACATGCCATGGAATGGCTGTGAGGACCAAATGCCACGGTGATGGGCAAGGCTTGGTTCAGTGCCTGGCACGTAGGAAAAGCTCCATAAATGCAACAGTGATGATGATGATGATGATAAGCAATTGGCCTTGACTCCTGCTCTGTCCTTCCCAGCTAAATGGAATCCGATACCACAAGATGTGCCATTTTCCATAGTTCACATAAGAAAATCTAAGGGTCACGTGTCCTACACATCCATTCTTTGACAAGAATTTATAGAACCACAGACATTTAAGTCCAAGAGGCACTCAAATCTGAAGTTGGTGGCTTCCCTGGTGGCGCAGTGGTTGGCAGTCCGCCTGCCGATGCGGGCGATGCGGGTTCATGCCCCGGTCCGGGAGGATACCGCATGCGGCGGAGCGGCTGGGCCCGCGGGCCGTGGCCGCTGAGCCTGCGCGTCCGGAGCCTGTGCTTCGCGGCGGGAGGGGCCACGGCAGTGGGAGGCCCGCGTACCACAAAAAAAAAAAAAAAAAAAACTGAAGTTGGCACCTGCCTAGCATTATTATAAAAATTAATTTTTAAAAGGGAAACTGGAGCCAGAGAGTTCAACAAATGATCGTGGCACTTGAGGTATTAAAATATTCATACCAAATTATTAATAACAATAATGAATAATAGTGATATTAAACTATTAAACAGTTCCTTCCAGAAGAGTTGGATCAACCCTATATCACAAATGGGCAGCAGCATCTACAAGAAGGGACAGTAAGCTGTTGCCAGATATGAGGACACTGGGAGTCGTGTATTTGATTAAACGGACTTGAGTTTTCAGGGAAGCGATGTCTCTCTCCCACCCCTTTTCAAAAAGAAATCCAATTTTTAAAAAATCCTGGTCCACCTGGATTATCTTCCCCGTTTCCCACTCTTCCTCCACTCCCTGAAATGGTAGCTCATTAAATCTGTGCTCCAACTACTGCTGCTGTCAGAAGGCACATTCCAGAAATGAAAACAGCATCTTGAAGAGATATCTGTTCCCCCATGATAACTGCATTATCCACAATAGCCAAGCTATGGAACCAACCTAAGTGTCCATCAATGGATGAATGGATAAAGAAATGAGATACACAGTGGAACAGATACACAATGGAATATTATTCACCCCTGAGAAAGAAGGAAATCCTGCCAGTTGTGACAACATGGATGGACTTTGAGAGCATTATGCTAAGTATTATAAAATAAGTCAGACGGAGAAAGACAAATACTGCACAGTTATCACTTATCTAAAAAAATGTCAAATTCATAGAAACAGACAGTAGAAAAGTGTTTGCCAGGGCCTGGGGTGTGGGGACGTGGAATAGGGAGAGGTTGCTAAAAGGGTACAAATTTTCAGCTATAAAATGAATAAGGTCTGAAGATCTAATGCAAAACATGGTGACTACAGTTGGTAATACTACATTGTGTAATTGAAATTTGCTAAGAGAGTAGAACTTAAGTGTTCTCACTAAAATAAAAAATAAAATAATATAAAGATATGGGAGGTGATGGATGTGTTAATTAACTAGATGGGAGGAATTGTTCACAATGCATATATACACCTATCAAATCATCATGATGTACGCTGTAAATATCTTACAATTTTGTTTGTCAATTATAATTCAATACAGGTTTAAAAAAAAAGAAGCACATCCCGCCCAGCTTTTGTTCTATCACGCAGCTCTAGTTTTCATGATCATTATGGAAACATCAGCTTTAAATCAGCTTCCAAAAATCTCCAGAGGATGCGGAAGCTTAGAGAAGCTACTCTCAAGATTTGAAAGCTACTGGAATCCTCTGGGCAGGCAGGTAGAGGAGGGAAGAACTGGTTAAAACGCAGATTCATAGGCCCAATCCCAGAGACCCTAACCCTGGAGTGTGGCCTGAGAGTCTGCATTTTGCATTGCCTTCTTGAAAAACTCTGAAGCAGGAATGGCTTGGATCATTCAAAGAACTGGTCTGGATGCTCAGAGGGCTGGACCCCTATATTTGAAGACACACACAACAGACACCCAATATATTTATTTCATGGGCATATACTACAGGGTGTGTGTTACAGACTGAAGGTTTGTATCCTCTCAAAATTCATTTGTCGAAGCCCTAACCCCAATGTGGTGGTATTTGGAGGTGGTGATTATTGGGTTTAGGTGAGGTCACGAGGGTGGGACCCCTGTAATGGGGTTAGTGGCCTTATAGGAGGGGGAGGAGAGACCAGAGCTCTGTCTCCATCATGTGAGGACACAGAGAGAAGGTGGTCACCTTCAAGCCAGGAAGAGAGCCCTCCTCAGGGAACTAAATCAGCCAGCAGCTTGATCTTGGACTTCCCAACCTCCAGTACTGTGAGAAATAAGTTCCTATTGCTTAAGCTCTGTCTATGGTATTTTTTTTAATGGCACCACAAGTGGACTAAGCCAGTGTGTGAGCATGGGTGTCTGATCCAAAAAGAACCAAAGCCAGACAAAAGCTTCCACAGACTCAGATCATCGTCCAGCAAAGATCAAGGCTGAGGATATCTGATACTGTCAGAGATCATCATTTGCTGGCGTTACGTAAAATATGTTCTCCTCTCTAAAACTCATGAATTTCAAACCCATGAATAGGTTACTGTGTTGGAATTGCTGGCATACTTTGCATTTTATAGAGGAAAGCTTCCTTCAATCAACATATTCAGGCTCCAATGCCACTAATAAAGGTCTTAATTTTCTATATGAAAATCCTTCTAGGTAGAAGTATCAACAGAAGCCTGTTTGTCTGAAAGATGTTGGAGACATCTGATTCTTTTTTTTTTTTTTTTGGCCATACCCTGCAGCTTGCGGGTTCTTAGTTCCCCAACCAGGGAACGAACCCAGGCCCTTAGCAGTGAAAGGGTGGAGTCCTAACCACTGGACCACCAAGGAACTCCCTGATTTTTAATTATAATATATACTTAGACATGTACAGATCTAGGCACCTGCATTCCATAATTTGCCCCTGACACCTCTCGGGCACCACCACAGATCTTTGGTCTCTGCTGTTTTGGGGACCCTTGACTGCTGGTTCCATTCTAGCCCCCATGGAGTGACGAGCTGTGCCTGGGCTCTGACCACCTTCACACAGCAATGGCCCCAAAGCCCTGGCTCTCCTCTTTGCTGGACCTGAGACTTGAGAGCAGTGGACTCACTCAGCAGCCGTTCATGATCAATTTGGATTTTTAATTATTGCCCTTTGCTGGGAAACTCTGACCAGCCTGGGTGGCGAGTTGATGCACCAATTTCTCCCCGTTCCTCTGCTCAGTTGGATGGTTCTAAAACAACCAAGATGGTTCCATGAGATGGAGCGGCCAATAGTGCTTGATATGAAGAGGCGCCCAGTTAAGTACCCGCCCTGTGCTATCTCTCCTTTCTTCCCTGCCTCGTTCATCTTTTCTCTGGGATTGCACCCGCTTATAAAGCAGCAGCACATACAGTTCCGCCTCGGACTCAGCTTTCTGGGTCACACAGGCCAATGCATATGGTTGCATAAACTCTACAAAGGCAAGGACTTTTGAGTGGTTTTGTTCCCTGTTGGACCCCTAGCACTTGGAACAAACAGCACTGGCACATAGTAAGAGCTGAGTGAATATCTGTTGAATGAAGAATAAATATTTCAGGCTCTGTGCTAAGCATGTTTCATGGATTATGTCATATCATTCTCACAACCACCCTGTAAGATAGGTGCTATTTTTATCTAGGTAATTTACAGAGGAGGAAACAGGCTCAGAGAGGTCAAGCAACTTGCCCAAGGTCACTCAGCAAGAAGGCGATGGAGCTGGGATAGGAACCCAGGTGGTCTGACCCACACTCAAAACCCCAGTTCTGCACTGGTGTCCTTAGTCATCTGTCACCTTCTCATTCTAGAGCATCTTTTTGAATTGTGGTAAAATACAACATAAAATTTACCATCTTAATCATTTCAGTAGTGTTAAATGAATTCACATTGGTGTGCAACCAATCTCCAGAATTCTCATCCTGGAAATCTGAAATTCTGTTCCCACTAAACAATAACTCCCCATCCCCCACCCCAGCCCCTGGCAACACCTTTCTACTTTCTGTCCCTCTGAATTTGACTACATATTCCAGGTACCTCATGTAAGTGGAATCATGCAGTATTTGTCTTTTTGTGACTGGCTAATTATACTTAATGTAATGTCCTCGAGGTTCATCCATGTTGTGACATGCAGCAGAATTTCCTTCCTTTTTAAGGCTGACGAGTATTCCATGGTGTTATACACCTCACTTAGCTCATCCACTGATCTGTTGATGGACACTTGGGATGCTTTCACACTTTGGCTGTTGTGAATAATGCTGTTATGAACATGGGTGTGCAAATCTCTCTTTGAGACCCTGCATTCAATTCTTTGGGGCAGATACCCAGAAGTGGAGCCTGCCAACTTTTTTATACCACTCACTGTGTGATGGCCAAAGCCCTATGCCTCTGATTCCCAGCCGCCGCCTCCTCCAAGCTGCCTCTCTCACAGTTAAGGGCCTTTCCTCATTCCCCTGGTGTAGTGGGAAAGGGGTTGCAGAACTAGTAAGGATGGATGGATGGTGAGGGGTTGGACGCGAGGACCACAGAGCAGGACCTCCTGCCCTGATGAAATGACCACAGTGCCTTCTTCAAGCCCTTTCATTATCCGTGAATATTCAGGGACTCTATAGGTACAGGCTCACCGACCCAGAGGTCTTGATGCTCTCCATGCAGCTTCTGGGCATGTAAACCAAGTAGGTTGGATTAGCTTAAGGACCAGAACCAGTCATTTAAAATCCTCACAATATGGCCCCACCAGTGCTAAGCATGTTTCATGTATGATCTCATTTAATTCTCTCAACACCCCCATGAGGCCAACACAGGATGCTCCTCACTTTACAGAAGTACTAGAATGTGAACTTCTGGGTCTGAATCTCATCCCTCTAGACATCACCACCACCCTAAGCTGCCCACTGGCTGGTCACAAGGTCCTCCTCGGAGATCCCTGAGCCAGGCGTTGCCAGCCCTCTGGCCATATCTGTCTCATCTCCCCTCCTTTCCTGCGGCCCCACTAGTGAAGACTATCAGGGTTCTCAGAACTGGGGGGTTGGGGAGAGGGGGAGGGGGACGGACCACTGGCAGCCCTTTTTTTCTCTCTCTGCACCTGCTCAAATATGGGGAAATAAAGAGATTATTAATTTGGCCAAATCATATAGAGTAGCATCAAAAATAAAACCAAGTTAAATATAAATGAATAAATAAATAAACAAACAGATATATAGAGAGAGACAGACTGAGAACACCTACCTCTGCTTTATCACCTTTTAGCTCCAAATTTCACTCAGCCAAATTCTACCTGAATTTGCTAAAGATACAAGCCCGAATTTTCTGCACCTAGCAATCTGGGGACTCCACTCATTGTAGGAACAGGAATTTATCCTGGCATCTACCTACACAATCTTTTTAACTTTCTAGAAACCTTCAACCTCTTATGCTGGAAAGCATCACCAGGCCTGACTTCCAGTCCTAGCTGTGTGATCTTGCGCTCATCACTTACCCTCTCTGAGCCTCGATTGACAAATGAAGGTTGGGTTGGATAGACACTAAAGTCCATTCCAGCCATAGCCTGATTTTATGTTCCGGGAATCATTTGAGCCTCAAGACTGATCTTTGATGTAATCAGAGCACGCATGCGTCTCTCTAAATGACCGAAGAAGAAATGGAGGCCCAGCCAGGTAGTTAACAGTCATCACCAAGGCTGGAACGAGGACCAAGGCTCCAGCCAGGACTTGGGGCCATTTTTTATGGACCACACAGCCACATGCTGAATGAGACAGAAGATGAAGCCATTAGCATCCCCCCAAGCCTAAGGTATCAGTTCAGTTCTGGGGCTCAGCCCAGAGACTGGCATGCAGTAGGTGCTCAGTTAATATTTGTAGACCATATGATATAACTTATATGTGAAATCTAAAATATAACACAAAAGGACTTATCTACAAAACAGAAACAGACTCACAGGCATAGAGAACAGACTTGTGGTTGCCAAGGGGCAGGGGGGTGGGACAGGGAAGAATTGGGACTTTGGGGTTAGCAGATGCAAACTATTATATAGAGAATGCATAAGCAACAAGGACCTACTGTATAGCACAGGGAACTATATTCAATATCCTATGACAAACCATAATGGAAAAGAATATGAAAAAGAATGTATATACATGTATAACTGAATCACTTTGTTGTACAGCAGAAATTAACACAACATTGTAAATCAACTATACTTCAATTAAAACAAAACAAACAAAAAAGAAAGGCTGACCCTATCAGATCCTGGTTCAAAGAATCTGATTTTAGCATTCACTCAAAAATCTCATCATGAGGTCATTTTGCTTGGAACGGCAGCCCCACGGTAGATCCCAAGAGCAGTATGGTGTGGAAAGTGCCAGAACTGGGAGTTGGCAGGCTTGCATCTTAGTCCCAGCTTTGCCACCCATCGTCTGTGTGATCCTGAACCCAGGGACTCGGTTTCCCCATCTATTTAATAAGAGCGTTTAACACAAATGAGTTCCTCACTGAATTTGAATCTAGGATTCCATGGAAGAGGGGAAAAGAGGCACAGTAGAGAAGAAAGAAGGAGTCAATGGTGTACTGGAATCGGCTTGTACCAACTTCCAGGAACCATTTGTGCTCATCTCCTCCTAATTCCAAATTCTGTGACATCATGGCAATAGCCTGGAATGGGCCATGATGGAAGTATTTACACCATGGAAATTGGCAAATGCTAAATCAGAATTTTGCTGCTAAACATTTACCAGCACACCACTGGAAGGGGGCCAACATCTACTGAACACTTAGTGTATGCCAGGCACTTCATGTAGACATCTATCTTTTCTGGTCCTTACAACCATGTGACAAACTCTGAGGCTCAAAGAGATTTAGTAACTTGCTCAATGTCACCCAGCAATTAGGAGATGAAGCTGATTTTCCAACCCAGGACTGACTAAATCCAAACTCCTGTCACCACACTTGCCTCTCTGAGTTTGGAAAGCCAAACATGTAAGAAACCATAAGTATAGCTGGTCATAGCTCTGAAAGGTACTTTGGAGATGGAGGGACATAGGCTAGTAGAGATGCTAGTTCTTCCTCTGTCCAACAAAAATCCTATGATGTTCTCAATTCCCCTTAAGGTTTTGCAGCTCATACCGTCAATGTAGATTTGGCCTGGACTCCATTGTTCCCATTCCTCTCTCCTGGCAGCTTTGCATTATGTGAACTCAGAGCCAAATTATTTGGAACTTTACCAAATGTCAATTTAAGGGGCTTGCTTTGGTTGTTGAAGACCAATAACATCATAAGTTTACTACTGGGCTAAGGTGTTGGATGGACATGTCATGAGCCAACTGGAGGACATTTCCATGGTATTTGACCAAAGGTAACCCTGTCTTTCCATCATGGGCATTGCTATGATGGAAGGTTATACATAAGCGAATTCAGAGGGCATATATGCAATTTCCTGCAAACACACCACCTCCTCCGTTCATTAATACTGTACCGCTCCAAAGACTTTCCTTCTTTCTCCTTCTCCAAGAGGGAATAACTCTCAACTGGGTCTGTGAATGCAACCCAGCAGAAACAAAAGATGAGGTCCATTATCCAAGATGTTTCGTATAAAAGCAATATCCCCTTATTGAGATAAATTGAGTGCCCAGAGCAGTGATTTATTTTTTTAACATCTTTTTTGGAGTATAATTGCTTTACAATGGTGTGTTAGTTTCTGCTTTATAACAAACTGAATCAGTTATACATATGTCTCCATATGTCTTCCCTCTTGCGTCTCCCTCCCTCCCACCCTCCCTATCCCACCCCTCTAGGTGGTCACAAAGCACCAAGCTGATCTCCCTGTGCTATGCGGCTGCTTCCCACTAGCT
Organism: Aethalodelphis obliquidens; assembly: GCF_003676395.1. NCBI lineage: Eukaryota > Metazoa > Chordata > Mammalia > Artiodactyla > Delphinidae > Aethalodelphis > Aethalodelphis obliquidens. The sequence goes on from NW_020837972.1 coordinate 5,304,706, forward strand.
AGCTATTTTACGTTTGGTAGTGTATATATGTCCATGCCACTCTCTCACTTTGTCCCAGCTTACCCTTCCCCCTCCCCGTATCCTCAAGTCCATTCTCTAGTAGGTCTGTGTCTTTATTCCCGTCTTGCCCCTACGTTCTTCATGACCATTTGTTTGTTTGTTTTTTAGATTCCATATATATGTGTTAGCATACGGTATGTGTTTTTCTCTTTCTGACTTACTTCACTCTGTATGACAGTCTCTAGGTCCATCCACCTCACTGCAAATAACTCAATTTCGTTTCTTTTTATGGCTGAGTAATATTCCATTGTATAGATGTGCCACATCTTCTTTATCCATGCATCTGTTGATGGACACTTAGGTTGCTTCCATGTCCTGGCTATTGTAAATAGAGCTGCAATGAACATTGTGGTACATGAATCTTTGTGAATTACGGTTTTCTCAGGGTATATGCCTGAGAAACCCCTGAGTAGTGGGATTGCTGGGTCATATGGTAGTTCTATTTTTAGTTTTTTAAGGAACCTCCATACTTTTCTCCATAGTGGCTGTACCAATTTACATTCCCACCAACAGTGCAAGAGGGTTCCCTTTTCTCCACACCCTCTCCAGCATTTATTGTTTGTAGATTTTTTTGATGATGGCCATTCTGACCGGTGTGAGATGATATCTCATTGTAGTTTTGATTTGCATTTCTCTAATGATTAGTGATGTTGAGCATTCTTTCATGTGTTTGTTGGCAATCTGTATATCTTCTTTGGAGAAATGTCTATTTAGGTCTTCTGCCCATTTTTGGATTGGGTTGTTTGTTTTTTTGATATTGAGCTGCATGAGTTGCTTGTAAATTTTGGAGATTAATCCTTTGTCAGCTGATTCAGTTGCAAATATTTTCTCCCATTCTGAGGATTGTCTTTTCGTCTTGTTTATGGTTTCCTTTGCTGTGCAAAAGTTTTTAAGTTTCATTAGGGCCCATTTGTTTATTCTTGTTTTTATTTCCATTTCTCTAGGAGGTGGGTCAAAAAGGATCTTACTATGATTTATGTCATAGAGTGTTCTGCCTATGTTTTCCTCTAAGAGTTTGATAGTGTCTGGCCTTATATTTAGGTCTTTAATCCATTTTGAGTTTATTTTTATGTATGGTGTTAGGGAGTGTTCTAATTTCATTCTTTTACATGTAGCTGTCCAGTTTTCCCAGCACCACTTATTGAAGAGACTGTCTTTTCTCCACTGTATATTCTTGCCTCCTTTATCAAAGATAAGGTGACCATATGTGAGTGGGTTTATCTCTGGGCTTTCTATCCTGTTCCATTAATCTATATTTCTGTTTTTGTGCCCATACCATACTGTCTTCATTACTGTAGCTTTGTAGTATAGTCTGAAATCAGGGAGCCTGATTCCTCCCACTCCATTTTTCTTTCTCAAGATTGCTTTGACTACTCAGGGTCTTTTGTGTTTGCATACAAATTGTGAAATTTTTTGTTCTAGTTCTGTGGAAAATGCCAGTGGTAGTTTGATAGGGATTGCATTGAACCTGTAGGTTGCTTTGGGTAGTAGAGTCATTTTCACAATGTTGATTCTTCCAATCCAAGAACATGGTATATCTCTCCATCTGTTTGTATCATCTTTAATTTCCTTCATCAGTGTTTTATAATTTTCTGCATACGGGTCTCCTGTCTCCTTAGGTAGGTTTATTCCTAGATATTTTATTCTTTTTGTTGCAATGGTAAATGGGAGTGTTTTCTTAATTTCACTTTCAGATTTTTCATCATTAGTATATAGAAATGCAAGAGATTTCTGTGCATTAATTTTGTATCCTGCTACTTTACCAAATTCACTGATTAGCTCTAGTAGTTTTCTGGTAGCATCTTTAGGATTCTCTATGTATAGTATCATGTCATCTGCAAACAGTGACAGCTTTACTTTTTCTTTTCCAATCTGGATTCCTTTTATTTCTTTTTCTTCTCTGATTGCTGTGGCTAAAACTTCCAAAACTATGTCGAATAAGAGTGGTGAGAGTGGGCAACCTTGTCTTGCTCCTGATCTTAGTGGAAATGGTTTCAGTTTTTCACCATTGAGGATGATGTTGGCTGTGGGTTTGTCATATATGGCCTTTATTATGTTGAGGAAAGTTACCTCTATGCCTACTTTCTGGAGGGTTTTTATCATAAATGGGTGTTGAATTTTGTCGAAAGTTTTCTCTGCATCTATTGATATGATCATACGGTTTTTCTCCTTCAATTTGTTAATATGGTGTATCATGTTGATTGATTTGCGTATATTGAAGAATCCTTGCATTCCTGGGATAAACCCCACTTGATCATGGTGTATGATCCGTTTAATGTGCTGTTGGATTCTGTTTGCTAGTATTTTGTTGAGGATTTTTGCATCTACATTCATCAGTGATATCGGCCTGTAGTTTTCTTTCTTTGTGACATCTTTGTCTGGTTTTGGTATCAGGGTGATGGTGGCCTCGTAGAATGAGTTTGGGAGTGTTCCTCCCTCTGCTATATTTTGGAAGAGTTTGAGAAGGATAGGTGTTAGCTCTTCTCTAAATGTTTGATAGAATTCGCCTGTGAAGCCATCTGGTCCGGGCTTTTGTTTGTTGGAAGATTTTCAATCACAGTTTCAATTTCAGTGCTTGTGATTGGTCTGTTCATATTTTCTATTTCTTCCTGGTTCAGTCTCGGAAGTTTGTGCATTTCTAAGAATTTGTCCATTTCTTCCAGGTTGTCCATTTTATTGGCATATCGTAATCTCTCATGATCCTTTGTATTTCTGCAGTGTCAGTTGTTACTTCTCCTTTTTCATTTCTAATTCTATTGCTTTGAGTCTTCCTTTTTTTCATGATGTCTGGCTTATGGTTTATCGATTTTGTTTATCTTCTCAAAGAACCCCCTTTAGTTTTATTGATCTTTGCTATCATTTCCTTCATTTCTTTTTCATTTATTTCTGATCTGACCTTTATGATTTCTTTCCTTCTGCTAACTTTGGGGTTTTTTGCAGAACAGTGATTTTTAAGCAATGGTTCCTATAATGTTAAGGTAACTCATGCCTCTGCCACTTATTCAAGATTGAATCAAGCTGACATTATTGGTTTTTCTGTAACCACAAGGATGCCCTTCTCACTCCACACCTGATTGACTTTTCATCTACGGCCGACATTCAATGACTTTCCAGTGGAAAGAGTTCAGCAGTAAATCAGGCTCTCTCTAGAAGGTTCTCTCTGGACCCTCACGGGAAATGCAATTGAGCAACATGAATTTTTCTTTAGCTGGATTTCCCACCCCTTAAATTATATGCCATTAAGCTCGGTGAGCACTAATTAAGTACCTGTGGGTAGAAATCCACATCACCTAGATTCTCTCCCAGTGAATGTGGCTTGAGGCCTCACTGGCAGCTAGCTTTCAGCCTTTGGGTCAGAGAGAAGCGGTCTCTAGCTCCTTGGTAACCAGCATGGAAATATTCAAAGAGGAGGATTTCAGCTTGAAAGGTGTGTAGCTGGAGGCTGAGAAGAGCTGTGTGCAGCCTACAGTGAGAGATTAAATATCAGCAGTCTACATGAGTTTGGTCCTGGATTTGCTGTGGGGATGTAGCCAAGTCACTTCCATTCTGGTCTAGACCTCAGACTTCCTGCCTATGAACTATGGGAGACAGGCATAACCAGGGGTGGAAAAACCTAGTAACTTCAGAGGCAAGGCAGGTAAAGTAAATGAGTTCAGAGAGCTGAACTAAGAACTCAGGGAAACCAGCTACATGCCCCACCTAAAAGAAAACTGGAAACAATAGCAATGATAATGTAAATAATTATAATTATTATTATTATCACGATTGAACTCTTATTCCAGGCACTATCCTAAACACTTTACATGTATTAACTCATGCATTTCTCAGCACACTCCTAAAAGTCCCATCCCCATTTTGCAAATGAGGAAACTGAGGCACAGAGATGTTCAGTAACTTGCCCAGAGTCACACAGCTGATGAGTGAAAAAGAATCCTCATGGCCGGTTTTCATCCTCTGGACTAGGTGACCTCTACGATCCTCTCAGTCGTAACCACCTCATCTCTATGGAAAGCAGCGTCTGCATATAGTAGTTGATCAGATTGGTCAGATCAACATCTGGGAGTCAAACTGCATTTACTGAGTCATTATTTACCAGACTCCATGTTAAGCACCTCCAAGTATTCCTCCACGAATCTTCCCAGCCCCGTTTCACAGTGGATTAACTGAGGTTCAGTAGATGATTGACTGGACCAAGGTCACAGAACTAGAAAGTGGCAGAGCTAGAGTTTAATTCCAAGCCTAAATAGGCTATGGACTCAACCAACCCAGGATTGGCAAGCTATGGCCCGTGAGCCAAGTTGGGCCCTCACCTCCTGTTTTTGCAACTGAGTTTTTATGGGAACAGAGCCATGGGCATCGTCTACGTCTACGGCCATTTTCCTGCCAAAGCAGCAGAACTGAGTACTTAGAGACCCAAGGCCCGCAAAGCCTGAACTTTTTACTATCTTTAAACCTTTACGGAAAAGGTTTGCTGACCCCTGGACGGGAAATGCAAAAGGGCAGGCGAACAGGAAGAACCAGTGGAAAGTAATAGAGACAGCGGGGCATGTGACGGCTTTAGCCGGACTGGAGGGCAGGGGTGGTTGGCAACTGGCATTTTTGTGGGGTTTTTTGTTTGTTTGGCCACGCCACACGTGGGATCTTAGTTCCCTGATGGGGATCAAACCCGCACCTCCTGCAGTGGAAGCGTGGAGTCTCAACCACTCGGCCGCCAGGGAAATCCCACAAGTGGCATTTTTGATAGGTGGGTAGATAAAAGGAAAAGGGGTTCAAAATTTGGATAAAGACTCAGCTCAGGCAAGAAAACTTCAGCTGTGGAGGAAAAGCAGCTGTGGAACAGTTATTCTGGCAGTAGATGGCATTTGTAAAAGGCGAGGGATTGGATCAGATCCTGGGCTGATTTTGAAGGGGATGCTGTTGCTGTTTACTCAGCTAATCAATGCTTCATTCACCCGGAGAAGGAGCCCAGCAGTGGAACAGGCTGCCGTTCAAGGGAGGGAAACTGGATTTCAGATGGGGGAAGGCTTTTCTTTCATTCACTCATCCCTTTCTTCGGACAGTTATCAAACATTCACTGTGGATCAGGCATCAGACATACCACTGACGGGGGAAGGAGTGGAGGCAGAGGATGTTAAGCAGAGCAGGGCACATAGAAGAGAGAAAAGGCAATGAGAAAGAGAGAGAGAAACACAAGCAGAGGCAAAGGAAAAACCAGCAGCAAGGGAGACATACAGACATCTAGAAACAAGAGATCAAGTCAGAAAATGAAAAGGATACACCAAGGCTTGAGCTGTGAGCGTCAGGGTAAATAATGGTCTTTCATTGTTTCCCTTTGCCATGTTGGTCAGCCATTGTTCACAGATCTTAAGCCACTCTAAATCCTTAAGCATTCAGAGGCTATGGTCTACTTGGTTCTAAATGGGGTGGGTGGGGGGAGGAATTCATCTCTGACTTGCCACTGGAAGTCCAGAACACCCTGCCTGATGGGGTGGGCAAAATTAAACTTGGACATACAACTGGCCCAGAAGCAAAAATGTTCCCACCATGGGTATTCAGGAAAAAAATTAAACGAGTGTAATAATCAGAGGAGATAAGACTTATAGCCAAAGAACAGTGTAAGGTGCGGTAGGATCACGGACTATCAGAGCTGGGAGAAACCAGATGATGATGATGATGATGATGTAGTAGCAGCAAACTAACACTTCTTGGTTTAATACGTTCCAGGCCTGCTCTAGTTCTATTACCAGCCTCATCTCTGAATCCTCCCAACGACCCTACGAGAGGTTATCTCCGTTTCTCAGTGGAGAAAACAGAGCCCAAAACGCAAAGCCACTCACCCAAGCGCAAAGCTAGGGTGGAGCTGGGATTGGCACCCATCTCTCCGAGCCCTGAGCCCACTAAGCCAGTGATTCTCTAAGTATGGACCTTAGACCATCAACATCACCCCAGGAGTGACTATTTTAAAATGCAGATTCCTGGGCCCCGCCTGGATTCACTGAATCAAAATCTTTAGGGGAGGATAGTCTCAGATCTGTATTTTGAACCAGATGGTTTCTACATTTGCTGAGGCTTGAGAATCACCAAACAAGACTGAAGTTCCGATCCAGTTCTTAAAACTGTGATCCATGAGCAGCTCTCCAAGGGTCTACGACCTGCCGATAATATTATAAACTGAAGTATTGGTCACCGTGTGTTCACTCCTCTTCCTCTCCCCTTTGGGGCAGTGTATACCTTCCTGCCTCACTGTCTATGAGTTAGACCATTCGATTTTGGCCAATGGAATGTGAGCAGATGGGGTGATAGAACCTTAAACCATGTTTGTGTAGAGTGGCTTGTCTCTCAGCCTTCTATATCGTCACCATGAAAAGAACGTGTTTCACAGACATAGAGAACAGACTTGTGGTTGCCGGGGGCCGGGGGGGGGGGCGGGGGAGGGTTGGATTGGGAGTTTGGGATTAGCAGATGCCAACTATTATATAAAGATGGATAAACAACAAGGTCTTATTGCATAGCACAGAGAACTATATTCAATATCCTGTAATGAACCTTAATGGAAAATAATATGAAAAACTATATATAACTGAATCACTTTGCTGTACACATAACTGAATCACTTTGCTGTACACCTGAAACAAACACAACATTATAAATCAACTATACTTCAATTAAAAAAAAGGAACTTTTTTCACAAAGCAGCTGCCCCTTCAGCCTGAGCTCCAGAATCAGATACATGGAGCAGAGCTGAACTTTCCCAAGGCCTAGAGCCAAGCACAGGCAACCCATATTCTGAAACCAAAACACCCAAGCCAGCCCGTATACATGCCAACCACATGAGCAAGAAAAATAAGTGCTTGTTATCAGCCATTGAGTGTAGGGGTGATTTGTTACGCAGCAACACTGCAGCTACAGCTGACTAAAACACTTAAAATTAAATACCCTAAATTGTGTGTCCATCTTTATACTGTGTGTCCACTTCTGAGAGAGGGTATATATACCTTTCAGCTAATTCTCAAGAGAGCAGGGACCCCCAAAGTAATAAGACACTCAGATGTACTCAAAAATCCTCCCCATTCTCAATGGAACCTCAGGTTCTGGGACTTCAGCTGAATGAGTATCCCCTGTCCCTCCCTGTCTCTTAGAATGCAAATGTTTATTTAAGCCTTAAACTTTAAGGGGTCCAGACTGAGTATGCTATGGGAGTTCCAAGAAGGGGGCTTGGAACTCCCATAGCATCCAGTGGAAAAATTTCTTTCCACTGGGGCTTATAAATTACCCATTTATCACCCCAGTGGAAAGAAATTTTTCTCCACCTCTGTGAAATAAATAGATATAAACAACTCAGTTGATGTTTTGGCCAGATGTGAAAAATGAAAAATGGTATGCCTCAGGCCGGGTCGGTGTCTATATAAATAAATGCACAGCATCTGTATTCAACACCTCAGTCAGGAAAATGATATTCACGTGTCACAGAACATTAATTTTTTTTTTTCAAGACCATTAGGTAATATTTTTAGGAATTTGTGAATACACAATTCACATTGTTTTTGGCCCAGAGGTGGTGAAGTAACAGCTCCAAGGACCCTTGGTAGGCGGCAAGGCCCCCGAGGAGGATGTGAAGTGACCTGCTGAGACTTCATTTGTTTGACGTCACTGCTCATACTTTATCCTGAGTTGGAGGCCAAACAAGCCAGTCTGGGAACAATCCATTTTCCTGTGCTGGCGGCATCCCCTTGGCTGTTAACGGCTGAGTATTTCAACACAGATGGATGGGTTCTGCCCCGTCAGGGAGACGCAACTGGACTTGAACAGAGTCCAGCTGGCAGGATTTCTGATTGCCAGGATGACCTGCTCCTTTCAAGGAGAGCAGAATTCAAATGGTGATTCGTGAATTGATAGGGAAGGGAGTGAGAAAGGGCAGATGTATTGGCATCCGTAACCCACGTGACCCAGGGCTACACAGGGACGGGAGAAGGGCCTTCTTGGGTAGTGTGGAAGGAATGGGAAGGGCTCCTCCGCCTCGTCAGTACCCCCTCCCAGCAATGGCTGCACTGTCTGTCCTTTTGGGTTTTGGTGCATCTTTTCTTTGTCAGTACCATCAGATAGCGTGGGTTTGGATCCCAGATATACACCACTTATTTGCTGTGCAGCATGGGGCATTACTTAACCTCTCTGTGCTTCTGGAACCTTGTTGCAGAGTGAGGACAATATGCCTTGACGGTTAAATGAGCTGGTGAGGTGGGCAGCCCGGTGCAGTCATTAAGAACGTGGGCTTTGAAGCTTCTGGATGGGTTTGAATCCCAGCTATACCACTCACTTGCTGTGCAGCCTAGGGCAAGTTACTTAACCTCTCTATGCTTCAGTCTCCTCTTATGTGAAATAAAGATGATAATAGTGCTTACCTTGGAGGCTGTCCTGATGAGTTAATACAATCAGCACCACCGGGCTTAAGCCTTGCATCTTAGGGCCGTATAATAAGCTCCCCATGTGATTCAGCAAGGGAATAGGAGAGCAGGGCATCCCTCTGAGAAAATTTCCTATGCATCCTTAGATAAATAACTTCCATTCTCTGAGCCTTAGCATCTATAAGATAGCAGCATTGGGCTGAATGGTCTCTTAACTGCCCCTTTAAAATGTTGTGATTCTGCGGGCATGTACACTGACCCAGAAGATGATGCTTTATGCCGCTGCACATGCTGTTCCTTTTGCCTGGAGAGACCACCCTCACCTATCAATTCGGGGAATGTCTATTCACCCTCCCAAGCCCCAGCCCTCATGTGATTTCCTCTGTAAACCCTTTTCTGACCCTTCCTAGCCCTGCATGCTCCACTTTTCCTTAGGCATCTGGCTCTTGTTACACTCACCTCCCTGTGTTACTCATGTGATGCACTTGGACCAGGTCTGTTCAGCCTCCCACAGGCTCGCCTTCACCAAGACAGTGAGACTTTCTTTAGGTGGGGTTCACTCCACAGACCGAAACTGAAGCTCTCTAGAGGATGGAGCCAGGAGGTAAGCAGAGGGGATGGGTAGGATGGTTCAGGTACTGAGTGAAGTAAAGAGAGGTCTGGAGGTGAAGACGGTGAGGAGAGCAGCTTCTCTAGTTTGGAGGAGAGCACTGCAAGACACTTTTTAAATTCTGGCTTAGGATATAGCATAGCGTAAGTGTTCGATAAATGTTTGTAGGATGGTGGAAAGGATGTAGGATGATGGAATGGATGGTGGATGGGATGGATAGATGGAAGTATGGGGGGATGGATGAATGAATGGGTGGATGAGATGGATGGATGGATGGATGATATATATTGCAGTACCCAGAGTTAGTGCAGACTCCACAGACTAAAGTCACAGCCCCAACAATACTATCCTGACTTCAGATGGCAGCTGCAAAGTTAGGGGTTCCCAGGCCACTGCATTTCTGAACAACTGACTATAAGGGTAGGGGTCCCCCCTACCTCCCTCAAATGCAATAATTCACTAGAACAACTCACTAGAACTCAGGAAAGTGCTATACTTATGATTACAGTTTTATCATAAAGGATACAAATCTGGACCAGTCAAATGAAGACACATATACAATGTTATGGGCCAATTGTGCCCCCCCCTCCAATTCATATATTGAAGCCCTAACCCCCAGAACCTCAGAATGTGACCGTGTTTGGGGACAGGACCTTTAGGGAGAGGTGCTTACAGTAAAACGAGGCCTGAGGGCACACTGATGGGTTCACCAACCAGGAAGCTCACCCCAGCCTCTGCACCCTGAGTTTTCACTGGGGTTTTGTTATGTAGGCATGATTGATTGAATCATCCGTCTGATCTCACCTGGCTCAAAGCCTCAACCCTCTAATCATGTGGTTGGCCCTTCCAGCCTGGCCAGGCCCCTTGCTGAAACTATCTAGGGGCCAATCTTGAGTCCTCATTAGCATAAATTCAGGCTGCTCCTGGGGCCTCCCAGGATTAACAAAGACAGTCCTATGACTTGGGAAATTCCAACAGTTTAGAGGCTCTATCTCTCTCAGGAACTGTGGACGAGAACCAGACAAATTCTTTATTATACAACACATATAAATATATATGCATGATATATATATTATATATATTTATATGTGCTATATTTAATTGTTCTAATTGTATAGCATATATATATTGGAAAGATATGTTCCTTTTTTTGGTAGACATACACACACTACTATATATAAAATAGATAACTAGTAAGGACCTAATGTATAGCACAGGGAACTCTACCCAATACTCTGTAATGACCTATATGGGAAAGGAATCTTTAAAAGAGTGGAGATATATATATATATATATATATATATATCTGATTCACTTTGCTGTACACCTGAAACTAACACAACATTGTAAATCAACTATACGCCAATAAAATTTATTTTTAAAAGATATGTTCTTTTTGTGATTTTCAAGGTTTTGTGAAAATGTATTGCCTTTATAGTCAGAATTTTATTTCTTTTCATTTTTAATGGTCAATCTAAGAGGCTCAGGTCAGCACAGCAGTTAAGAACTTGGATCAAATTCCCATCTCATTAGCTCTATGACTTCTCTGGGCTTTGGTTTCTTTTTTTGCCAGGTAGAATTTATATCCATGGTGCCTACCCCAGAACTCAGCTGTAGACAGAACCCAGTGCAGTACCTGGGTCTTGGTAACGAACTATTATTGGATCATTATTGTAATAACCATTGTTAACATTCTTATAACTCATCTCACCACCTAACGAGTCACCTGGGAAATGACATTTATTGAGCACCTACGGCATGCAGGGCAGTGAGTGATCCAGAACCAGGAGACCTGCACTCCTCAATGCTGCCGGAAACCTACAACCGCCCTGGAGAAATACACTGAGCGTCCACAGAGTATAGGGTAGCACACGCCCAGGAATGTCATCTGTTGAGGTTTTGGTTGGCGCCTGAAAGGTGAGGAAACTGCAGGGCTGGCAAGGCTTAGGGAACCTGGGAGGGGCTGTGTTAGTGGAGGGTGGCACCTGGGCACAGAGCCAGGTGTGGTCTCGGAAAGCAGACCATCTCTTAAACTGCTGTTTCTATCCCAACCTCAGGTGGTGAGCACTTTCCACTCTCTACCTCTTGCCAGTTCACGTTTCCCTGCCCCTGGCATGTCCCTTACTTTAGGTGATGTCAGTCTCACAGGAAGTATACCATCAAGATTCTCATTTTACAGATGGAGAAACTGAGGTCAAGGAGGTGGTCACGTAGTTCATAAGTTGGCTAAGCTCACCTAGTTAGTAAGTGGAGGAATTGGGATTCAAACCCAAGTTAAAAGCAGGTACAGCTGTGAGTACCATGAGGATGGAGTTGGGGCCATCTCCTTTCCTCCTCAGGGACAGAATATTTTCTCCCCCACGGTCTCTTGTGGACTGTTTAAGAACTGTGTCTTAGTATCAGATTGTTACAATCCAAGGAACTTTGAGAACAAAAAAATAAGAAACATACACTTAAAAATGGAAATTTCAGGGGCTTCCCTGGTGGTGCAGTGGTTGAGAGTCTGCCTGCCCATGCAGGGGACACGGGTTCGTGCCCCAGTCTGGGAAGATCCCACGTGCCACGGAGCGGCTGGGCCCGTGAGCCATGGCCACTGAGCCTGCGCGTCCGGAGCCTGTGCCCCGCAACAGGAGAGGCCACAGCAGTGAGAGGCCCGCGTACCACAAAAAAAAAAAAAAAAAAAAAAAAGGAAATTTCATGCACACTGTAGTGCCCAGGAGGGATTTTCATTACACATGTTTATGGGGGGAGGGGTACAGTTTGAGGGTTTTTTAAAAAAAAGATCATATGTTTTTGATTTAAGGATTAGATATACCTGGGTCTAAGTGACATCTCCGAGGCCATTTACTGAGCCACAATTGAGCGAAATTTCCCACTGGGAAGGAACAGAGGGAGAAAATGAACATTTATTTATGTCCAGTAAACACAAGTGCCATGAAGTGATTGACATACCTCATTTCATTAAATCCCTATAACCACTCTATGATGAAGCTACTATTATTAACCCATTTTACAGGTGGGGAAACTGAGGTTCAGAAAGGTGAAATGACTTGCCCATCCTCCTGATTACTATACTGCACTGCCTCCCTGTCAGTGTCACTGTTTGCACTCCAGGGAGAATGACACCAACTTCACATGGGCTGCAGAATCCCACACCTTGCTCCTTGCCTGGACAACTTTGCACAAGCTTTTTCTCAGCATGCCTTTCCCATGTCTGCAAGACCAGAATAATAATACTTATATGGCACAGCTGTCAAGAGTTTTCAGCAAGGTGCAGCCATTATGGAGAACTGTATAGAGGTTCCTTAAAAAACTAAAAATAGAGCTACCATATGATCCAGCAATCCCACTCCTGGGGCATATATATGGAGAAAACTCTAATTCGAAAAGATACATGCACCCCAATGTTCATAGCAGCACTATTCACAATAGCCAAGACATGGAAGCAACCTAAGTGCCCATGACCGATGAATGGATAAAAAAGATGTGACACACACACACACACACACACACTGGAATATTACTCGACCATAAAAAAGAATGAAATAATGCCATGTGCAGCAACATGGATGGACCTAGAGATTATCATACTTAGTGAAGTAAGTCAGAAAGACAAATATCATATGATATCCCTTATATGTGGAATTTAAAATATGATACAAATGGATTTATTTTCAAAACAGAAACAGACTCACAGACATAGAAAACAAACTTATGGTTACCAAAGGGAAAAGGGAGGGGAGGGATAGATTAGGGGTTTACTATATGTCAAACAGATAAACAACAAGGCCCTACTGTACAGCACAGGGAACTATAATGTAATATAGTAATAACCTATAATGAAAAAGAATATGAAAAAGAATGTCTTACCTAATTCACTTTGCTGTACACCAGAATCTAACACAACATTGTAAATCAACTATACTTCAATTGAAAAAAACAAAGGGTGTTCAGCAGGGTCATATCTGTGAAGCACGCAGCACAATCCCTGGCGCAGGTGGGCACAGCATATGTTATGGGTGTGGCTGTACCCAGACCCTGGACACATAAGAGGCCAACAAACTTCAATTCTCAGCACACCCACTCCTCTGCTACAAGGTGCGAAAGACATAAGCAGGAAAAGATGCAACCTTTCCTTTCCGAAAGCTCACAGCCTTGACCGTGAGAGAAGAGAGACCATGGGAACAAAAAGCAATCAGAAGAAACCTTCTATAGTTGTATGAGTCAGGTGCTCCCAGTGCAGAAAGAAATACCAACTAAATCAGCTTTTCCAAATGCGTTCCTTGGCCCATAGAATTCAAGAGTCCATTTTATTTTATTTTTTAATATATTTATTTATTTATTTATCTTTGGCTGCACTGGGTCTTCGTTGCTGCGCGCGGGCTTTCTCTAGTTGCGGCGAGCAGGGGCTACTCTTCGTTGCGGTGAGCGGGGGCTACTCTTCGTTGCGGTGCACGGGCTTCTCATTGTCATGGCTTCTCTTGTTGTGACGCATGGGCTCTAGGCGCGCGAGCTTCAGTAGCTGTGGCTCGTGGGCTCTAGAGCTCAGGCTCAGTAGTTGTGTTGCACGGGCTTGGTTGCTCCGTGGCGTGTGGGATCTTCCCGGGCCAGGGCTCAAACCCGTGTCCCTTGCACTGGCAGGAGGATTCTTAACCAGTGCGCCACCAGGGAAGCACCAAGAGTCCATTTTACTTTTAAACTGTCAGTGTGGTGGTTAAGAGCTTGGGATAATACATCTTTAGGTCTGGTTCGATCGGGGATTATCAACGCTATTAAGCCAACGTCTTTTTTTTTTTTTTTTTTTTTTT
>NW_020837972.1:5318685-5351263 GCF_003676395.1 Aethalodelphis obliquidens
CTCACTGTTGTGGCCTCTCCCGTTGCGGAGCACAGGTTCCGGACGCGCAGGCTCAGCGGCCATGGCTCACGGGCCCAGCCGCTCCGCGGCATGTGGGATCTTCCCGGACCAGGGCACAAACCCGCGTCCCCTGCATCAGCAGGCGGACTCTCAACCACTGCGCCACCAGGGAAGCCCAAGCCAACATCTTTTGATAACAAATGATTTGTCATGCTGCCTTTACAATTCTGACATAAAATTCACAGATAATATAATCCACCTATCACATAGTTTAATAGAAATCCAATATCGTGCCCTGTCTGTAATATAAAGGAGAGAAAAAAAGATACTTATAATAAAAATACACATGTCGGCATATAAATGTTCACACACAACTCCACTGGACGATGTAATGAAGTAACCAAAAGCTTCTACTTTTAAGAGATGAGACAAAATTCAGCTCAATGTTGTCAACAGTTTTTCTTTATATTTAACGTAACGGCTACATAGGTATGTTCATACATAATGCATATCCCACAGAAAGTTCTGAATTATCATCTCCCAATAGAATGCCTCTTAGTTTTTCCTACTCAAACTTCATGGAACATATATCTCTCTCAATGTATGCTGATGTTTATAGAGGAAAAAAATTGTATGTATGTCTTTAAAGTTCAATGCAAAATTTGAAACAAAATGCTGTACAGAACACTCCCGATGCTACACTCTAAATACAATTGTTGGAACATTCGGATTGGCTTGAGAAGTACGTCCCATGGCAACACAAAGTATGCAAGTTTATGTCACAACTGTAAGAGAAGCCACAACATACAAAACCACTGTTCATTTTCTTTTCTAGCACCTTTGTTGAAATGTAATTAACATACAGTAGGCTGCATCCTTTTAAAGTATGCAATTCACTAGTTTTTGACGGGTGTATACACCTGGGAAACCATTGCCGCAATCAGATTAAAGACGCGCCACGAATCCCCGAATTTCCTTGTGCCTCTTTTCAGTCCATTCCTCCCCCCCACCCTACCCCAGGCAGCCACTGAACCAAAGTAATTGTTTACCGCAGTGATATTATGTGATGATGTAGTAGGTGTTTAACATCCTAAATGAGAGCCTGTCAGTCTTTTAACACAATTTTACTGTGTTTTAGTTACATTTTAGGAAATTGGTTGGGGATTTGGGGTTGACATGTAATGCATTCTAATTTTCCTATTTTAAAACAATGGAAACTAAGACTTCCGCTTCTGGGAACACGAAAGAGACGTACTTTTCCCGATACCTCCCAGCAAGTACAACTAGAAACCCTGGCTCTTATATGTAAAACAAACATAAGAAGACTTTGAAAGGTAGAGAGAAGAAAGACTGGCTAGGGACCTCAGCACTTGGGGAAGGACATCAGGGAGTAGCCTTGAGATAGCTGAGACCTTTACTGGAGTCCTTGCACCTGGACAAATGTCTCCTGGAATAACAGAATACAAAGAAACTCTAAGTGACTAAAAAAAATAACTCCACGCATGCGCAGTTGGGGTAATTAGGAACAGTAAGATACAAAGAGGTCACAAACCAACTGCCTTTCTGAGGCGCAAAAGCAGGTACTACGCGTGATCCCTACACACGGCGCAGCCAAGGGAGTGGGCAGACCACCTAAGCCGCCCCTCCTTCTCCACCCACGGCTCGGCCCCCGCCCTCTCCCCATTTAAGAGACCAGCCTGCCCTCCTCGGGGAGCGAGCACGGGCACCTGTTTCTTATTCCCTCTCCCTTGTGCTGCAGTATGGGCCTCAATAAAGCCTTGCCTGAATCTCTCATCTGGCCTCTTAACAATTTCCATTGATTGAAGAGTCCAAGGATCTGGGTTGGTAACAGTCTGAGATTTCTCTTGGCCTCGTAATATCCCAGAGTTGGAGCTGACGAATTTGGCAACCCCAAAACAGCAATAAGTACAGACCGAAAAGAAACCCTAACAAAAGCCAGCTCTTTGCAGGCAAAGGACCAGGAAAGAGGCATAGGTCAGAAGGCTTCTAAGCAACAATCACTCTACTGTATACAAACACAGAAGCATCGGTAGCTGCACCCACACCCACACTAGCAAAGACCAGTGGGGAGTGTAGAGTTCTACCTTCATGAAGCTTCATAAGGCACCCCAACACTCCAGATGCGATGGTATCGAAGAGATCCAAGTAAGTAGCCAAGACTTTCATCCCACCAACCAGCACTGAGCCCCTCCCTGGACTTCCGCTTGGCAGTATTGAAGAGTCCTGCCCACTCCCCATGGCAGTGACGTCAGCGGAAGCCTAATGAAGAGCCGGGAATTTCGTCATTGCCCAGTGATAATGTGGCCATCCCGCACCTCAGTGTTAGCGGAGACCATAACGGGAGCCAGAGCTCCCCACCTAGTAGCTGTTAAGAACCCTACTCTCCTTGCGGGTCAATGGTGGGAAATCTGCACTTCTCCCATCTTTGGCAGCGACTAGGTGGCATCCCTACCACGTGTCCCGCCAGAACAGGGTCAGAAAAAGCCAACGAACACCGAAGGTTTAAATAAGATTCAGTTGCATAACATAATACAAAAATGTCCAGGTTCCAATCAAAACTCACTTGTCATCACAAGAGCCAGAAAGATCTCAAACTGAGTGAAAAAAAAAATCCATAGATGTCAACACCAAGACGAGATGTTAGAATTATCTCACAATGATTTTAAAGAAACCATGATGAAAAGGCTTCAATGAGCAATTACGATCATGCTTGGAACAAGTGAAAAAATAGAAATCTTCAGCAAAGAAATAGGACATCTCAGCAAAGAAATAGAAAATATAAACAGAAAACAGATGGAAATTTTAGAAACTGAAAAGTAGAATAACTGAAGTAAAAACCTCAGTGGATTGGTTAACAGCAGAATGGAGAGACAGAGGGAAAAAATCAGCGAGCTGAAATATAGCACGATAGAAATGATCTAAACAACAACAAAGAGAAAATAGACTGGAAAAAATAGAGATTCCGTGACCTACGGAATGACAACGAAATATCTAGTATTTGTGTCATCAGAGTCCTGGAGGAGAGGAGATAGAGGGCAAGTTTGAAAACATACTCAAAGAAATAATAGTCCAATTATACTCCAATAAAGATGTAAAGAAAAAAAAAGAAATAATAAACTTCCCACATTTGTCAAAACGCATACACATACAGACTCAAGAAGCTGAGCAAACCAAAGACACATCATAATTAAATTTCTGAAAACTAAAGACAATGACAGATATTTGAGAGCAACCAGAGAAAATGTTTGTGAGATTCATGTATATTGCATATGAAGCTGGTTTTTTCTTATCCTTATGTTTGTATAGTATTCCATGGTATGAAAACACCACAATTGTATGACCCAGTCTATGACTGAGGGACATATGATTTGTTTCTGGGGTTTTGTTTGGCTATTAAGAGAATAAAGCTGCTGTGAACATTCCTGAACAGGTCTTTGATGAACATATGTAGGCATTTCTGTCAGGTATATACATTGAAATGGAATTGCTAGATCATAGGGTAGGTGTATGTGTTCAGTCTTAATCAAAAGTGCCAGACTGCTTTCCAAAGAGTTCCAGTTGGTCCATATCTTTGAGACAACCAACAATACTGGATGACTTTCCCGACTCCTCCTGGGGGATGGGGGGTTGTACCACCTGCACTGTGCATTCACTGGTCAAACGATGTCATGAGGTCCTGACTCCCTCCCTATTTTTGTTTCTCTTCCAAGCTCCCTCTGTATTGGTTTAACTTTCAGATAGGTCCCCTGTGTGATGACCAGACAGCTGGCAACAGCTGGTGGAAAATGAGGCATTTCCCTTCCCTCTCCCAGTCCCTCCAGCCTAAGGTGAGGAATTAGTTCTTGCTGGTGTTCATCATGTGTCCAACCATTAACCCATCAGTGATGGGGAGAGGTACCATACTCTGATTGGCCAGACCTTGGTCACCTGCTCCTCCTGGGATGGTGGTGGGGTCAGTTCCTTCTGAAATTCTTATATGAGGAGCGAGGAAGGGGGTTCCCAAGAGAAAAATCGTGGTGCTATTATTAGACCACTTCAAAGGTCACATGCTAAACTGTGTGATGTAGGCAGAGTTTTATAAGAGACTGAAAAATATGAAGGATTTCAGAATCAGGATCCAAACAGAAGTTAAGAGGCAAATCTTAGAAGATGACATTTATAAGGGATAAATATAAAGCTTTATTCTTAGGTCTTAAAAATTGCACAAGTACAAGATGGATTTTGCAAAAGCTCCTCTAACTTAAACATAAGGGGTTTTGTTCAGAACAAACTCAATGCAAGTCAAGAGTGCATTGTCGGGCTTCCCTGGTGGCGCAGCGGTTGAGAGTCCGCCTGCCGATGCAGGGGACACGGGTTCGTGCCCCGGTCCGGGAAGATCCCACGTGCCACGGAGCGGCTGGGCCCGTGAGCCATGGCCGCTGAGCCTGCGCGTCTGGAGCCTGTCCTCCGCAACGGGAGAGGCCACAACAGTGAGAGGCCCGCTTACCGCAAAAAAAAAAGAGTGCATTGTCATGGACGTAAAAACTAAAGCTTTTTTAAGGCCGCGTTAACAGAAGTATAAGGTCTAAATGAGGGAGGTGAGGATGCGTACTGAATTTTGTTCTGGTTCTCCTTAAATCATAATGGACAGTAAAAGACAGTATGCAGGCAGATGAAGGGAGCTTAAAAGCAGCCTTGTGAGATGTGGTTGAAGAAACACACACAGTTTTGTTTAAAGGAGAGAAGTTGGGACCTGGAGAGCAGGGAGACATGGTCATCATCTTCAGAGCTGGGAAGGGCAGACACTTGTGAGAAAAGATTAGATATGTTCTGCAGGCCCGAAGGATGTAAGCTTAGGGAATCCAGCTATTGATATGGAGATGAAAATCCTACCCGTTGTCTAAATAGGTATTTCCTAGCTCTGGGTCAAGGTTGACTGATCACTTTTCAAGAAAGCCATAGCTTGGTCCTACACACCAGAGAGGTGCTTATACTAGTTCAGCGTTTCCCAAAGTGTATCCTGTAGAGCTCTAGTGGAAAAGAAGTCAAATCTGCCCGGAAGACGCTGGGCACTAAAGTCCTCCCCCTCCCCCTTACAACATACAATGAGATTTTTTTTTTTTTGCGGTACGCGGGCCTCTCACTGTTGTGGCCTCTCCCGTCGCGGAGCACAGGCTCCGGACGCGCAGGCTCAGCGTCCATGGCTCACGGGCCCAGCCGCTCCGTGGCACGTGGGATCTTCCCGGACCGGGGCACGAACCCGTGTTCCCTGCATCGGCAGGCAGACTCTCAACCACTGCGCCATCAGGGAAGCCCCTACAATGAGATTTTTAAAGGTACCAGCAGAGCATTCAATCAAGGAGCCTGTGTAGCTTTCATTAAACCAGTGATTTCCAAACACATTTGACCAAAACATCTTCCTTTTTCTCCTAGTAACATCTACTAACATCCCTTAGGATGAATGCCCTGTGAAACTCAGTTTGAGAAACAGTGGACAACTTAGGGTTTAGAGTTCTAGCTAACCCATAGACCCATCACTTGGTGGGATGGCAAGATCAGTAGGGCTGTGCCCTCTGTTTCTTGTTCTCTCTCTCCCTCTCTCTCTCTCTCTCTCTCTCTCTCTCTCTCTCTCTCTCTCTCTCTATATATATATATATATATATATATATATATATTCCCCTTCTCTTTTACCAGCAACAAAATTAAAAGCCCTAGCCCTACTGCCACATTCTAAACTTCTTCCCAAACAAGCTTCACAGTTTACTAGTAAGTAACAACATAATGTGTCTTTGCTCATGCTGGAGAATGTGTTAGTTATCACTGTGTAACAAACTGTCCCCGCAAATCAAAGTCTCAGAACAAGTGTAGCTGATTGGCTAGATTGGCTGGTCTGGAATGGTTTCCACTGGGATATTGCATCTCTGCTCCACAGGCGTCTCATCCTCTAGCAGGCTAGCTTATTCACACGACAGCTGGGAGGGTTCCAGGAGAATGAGAGGAAGCCTGTAAGGCGTCTTGAGATCTGGGGTCAGAATTTGTGCACCAGCACTTCTGCCACATTCTACTGGCTAAAGTAAGTCACGAGGGCAGCCCAGATTCAAGGAATGGGAAATTAAACTCCACCTCTTGTTGGGGGACTTCTAAGTCTAATGACAAAGGATGTGGGTACAGGGAGGCCATGATCATTCCACAGCCAACATTGAGGAAGAAATTCCATTAGATTCTTCCTTTGACTACCATCACTGGCCCCAGTTAAAACATTATCTACTCTTTTATCTTTCTAGTGTGGAAATATTTATTATGGAGGATCCACAACTGGGGAGAGCCTAAAGGTACCTCCTAGGTACCAGGTGTTGTGTTATGTTCAGAGATAAGGAAATAATAAGCAGGGATCCTCAAATCTAGCGGGGGAGTCACATGTAAAAACCACGTGATAAACACCATGAATGAGCAGTGCTCAAAACGGAGTGGTGGCACAAAGGAGAATGTGATGAATTCTGTTCAAGTTGATCGGAGAAGGGGCCACAGAAGAAGAGATGTGTGAGCTGGTATGAGTGAGAATTTATCTGGGCAAGCATGGCAGAGAAAGGCATTCCGGAGAGAGGGAACAGCATCGACAAAGGCACAGAGACTTGAAATAGGATGCCTAGTTCAGAGGAATGGTGGTGGGAGCTGAATCCAGGGACTAGGGATTATGGAGGGACTTGGGTGCTATATAGAGAAGGTCAACTTTATCCCTGGGGCCCTGGGAAGAGGCTGGGGGAGGGTATTAAGCAGGAGGGTGACCTGGGGAGACTGGTGTTCTAGAAGGAGGACTTGGGAAGCTGGGTGGAGAAGAGGGCAGGGTAGCAGCAGGGTGAGGGAAAGAGGATGAGTTCTGTTTGGGACCTGTTGAGTTTCAGATGCTGATGGGGCAGTGGTTGGGGGTGGATCACTCCTCAGATCAAAATGCAGAAGAGACTCGGAGTGCTGAAGCCGGAAGGGGACCCATGGAAGAAGAACCCCATCCTCTCCAGGATTTTCCCACTTTCCCATACCTCTCCATTCGCATCTCTCCCTCTTCCCACACAGACGCCCTGGCAGCCAGAGTCCCAGTCTTCCCCTACACGGGGAGGGGGTAAGTTAAAAACATTCCACAGGGGGATAAAGTATTTGCCTTCTGACGGACAGTCTCTAAAAAGTGGCAGAGCCTCAGCTCCCAGCCAAATGTCCTTTCCCTCCCCTGGTACGCGTGTGCGTGCGCGCGCACACATGCACACACCCCCATCTCCCACGGTCTGGGGCCAGCGTTTCGACATCTCTGCATCTCTGTACAGATCTGTGTTTTTCTCTCAGGGCCATCTGTCGCTGACTCTGCTATAAATCTTGTTGTGTTTCCTTGCCATATGGCATAATTAATTACTTCAGGGCACAAAGAACCCCACTGCTCCTCGGGCTGGGGGCCAGCTGGCTCACTGAGGAGCGGTTTGCTGTGATGGGGCATGGGCTGGCTACTGTACCCTGTCACCCAGCTCCCACGGCGGGAGCTGAGTTGGCCGAAGCCCCCGTTCCCTGTGGCAGCATCTGACAGCAGCTTGGCGGTGGCCGTGCCCTAGCTGTGACACGGGTGGCATTTATAGAGAATAAGGCCACACACCATCTATCGCCATAGAAGTCCGTGCGTGTCTATTAACTCAACCGGGACCCTCAACATCATTTATCTCTGTCATTTAATGGCTAAGTTGAGAACAGTCTGTGTATTCCACATGGGCAGGGGTTTGGGGGACTTCCAAATCTTTGGAAGACAGCTGGGGGAAAATTGAAACACAGCCATGGAAAGCTAGGACGTTGAATGAGCCCCTCCGCCAGGGTTTAGCCTCCACATCTGAAAACAAGGAGGATTGGATGAGCACTCTGTTCCCTTGCGGCTCTAGCATGCTAAGATTCCCCCATCAATCAACGAATACTCAATCAACAAACAGCCCTGTGTAAGCACTGGGGACACAGCTCTGATGGGGCAGACATGGCCCCGTTCTCTCAGAGTCTGCTCCTACAGAGAGAGAACCACACACACGCATGCTCACACACATGCAATATACATGTAAACAGACCACATCATCTCAGGTGGTGGCCAATGGGATGAGGAACTGAATTAAGGGGGCGGAGTTAGAAAACAATCAAGGGACATCACCTTCAGAGAGAGGAATCACGGAGGAGCTCTCTGAGGAGGTGACTTTTTGTTAAACAGATATATTGAGATATAATTAACATACCACAACATTCACTCTTTCAAAGTGTACAATTCAGGGTTTTTTTAACATATTTGCAAGGTCGTGTAATCATCAGCACAATCAAATTTTGGAATATTTCATCACCCCCAAAAGAAATCTTATACTTATTAGCAGTCACTCCCCATTCTCTCTTTTCCCCGACCCACCAGCAACCACTAAGCTACTTTCTGTCTCTATGGATTTGCTTATTCTAGACACTTATTATGGGTGGAGTCATACCATATGTGGTCTTCTGTGAATGATTTCTTCATAACGTTTTCAAGTCTTATCCACATTGTTGCATGTGTCAGTATGTCATCCCTTTTTCTTGTCAAATAATATTCCATTATATGGATACAGTACATGTCATTTAACCTCATCAGTTGATGGGTAGTTCGGTTGTTTCCACTTTTGGGCCATTATGAATAGCGCTGCTGAGAACAAGTTTTTGTGTGAATGTGTTTTTATTTCTTCAAGAGGTGACATTGAACCTGAGAGCTGAAGGGGAAGAAAGAACCAGTCATGCCCAAAGCTGGGAGAAGATTATTCTTGGCTGAAGGAACAACACAGGCAAAGGTCCAGAGATGGGTGGACTCCAGGTTCCTTTGTACATATCGCAGGCTTTGGAGGAATTCAAAGCATCTTCTGTGAACTGCACAAATCTATTCTACATACCTGTGTCTGATCTCTTCCTGAGCTGTGTAATCTGTGGTTACTCAGTCTGAGGGTCATGGTTGGCTCAGAGGAAAATTCCTAGGATTGGGTAAATTGGGGTGATTCCTGAGGCTCCACAATTCGGGAGGAGTGTAAGGGATCCTGGGCGGAGGGAGTTAAATGGGTCGATTCAGGGTAGCAGCACAATGTGGGGCAGAGGGATCTGAGTGACAGATCCTGGGCACTGGCACACATGCACATAACTACCCCCAGCTCCCACAAAAGGCAGCCTGGTTGCCTAGCAGCAAATCTCCTCTCTCAGTTTCTGTATCACCCTGGCCACTAGTGAGAGGCTTTCCGCTTAATGAGTCTTTGCACTGGTTTCCCGCCTCCCCAGCTTTATTGAGATATGATTGACACATAATGTTGTATAATTTTTAAGTGTACAACATATTGATTTGATACATTTATATATTGCAAAATGATGACTGCCATAGTGTTAGCGAACACCTGCATCAGGTCGCATAATTACCGTTTCGTTTTTGTGGTGAGAACATTTAGGATCTACTCTCTTAGCAACTTTCAAGTATATGATACAGTCTTACTGACTATCATCACCTTGCATTTGTTTTTAACCTGGCTTCACCCGGATCAACCCATTACTAGTTGCAAGGGGCTGAGCTCACACTGGCTTAGATGCCCCAAGCAAGGGTCCAGGGAGGGCAGTTCCCCAAGTGCTGCTACAGGGAGGGTCATACAGCAGTGTGTTAAGACAGCAAGGGAAGGATAAATCTGCCCAGCTGGCAGTGAAAGAAGATGGGGCTGAGGGCAGTTAGGGTCACAGAACCTAGATCTAGATCAGAAAGCCAAAAAGGGAAAAGCTGGCTCTTGAAAGTGGGTTCTTCAGTTCTCTGCAGAAACCTCTCAGTCCATCCTATTCATAGCTGATAAAGCTTCTTCACACAAGGCTCCTATGTCTTTCTGTCCTATCATTCTTAACATTTCATCTCATAGTCCATAATGGCTGCTGTAGCGCCGGACATCACATCTGCATCATAGGGAAGAAAAAGGAAATGGCAAAACTATTCTCACCTCCTAGTCAAGTTTGCTTCTTTTAAAGACCTCTCCTGGAAGCTCCATCTAACAACTTTTACTTACACCTCATCACACAATTTGTCTGCAAGGAAGGCTAGGAAACATGCTTAAATAGCCAAGAATATGGCTGAACCCAGCACTAGAGTGGGACTATTACTCTGGTAGAAGGGGGGAGGGTGGATAATAGGCAACTCATAGCCTCCACAGCAGGGTCTTAGTCACCTCCTTGGAGAGGGGTCCCTTGCCCACCCTTTCCAAAATAGCACCTCTCACTCTAAACTTCCACTCTGATACGTTTCTAAGAATGTATCACTCTCTGAAATTACTTATGTATTAGTCTCCTTATTTGCTGACCAACTTTCCCCGCTAGAATGCAAGCTCCACGACAGCAGAAACTATACCTGTCTTTTTCCTCACTGGCTCAAGTTGGAGGGCCATGCAGAACTGAGGGTGAGTATTGAAGAGCCCCACCCCAAAGTGGGGCTGTGAGCGTTTCATGAGATGCTGAGTTCAAGGCACTGAGCCCATACCCTGGCACAGAGGGGCTGGGACTGGCTAGTGTTTGCTACTCCATTTCCCTATTCCTGCCATTGGGATGACCATAAAACTGAGTTCTGGCCAGTGGACTAGGGTCAGAAGTGACATAAGCTACTGGCCCCTAAACCTCTCATGCCACCTCCGTGCTTCCTCTTTCCCCATTGGCCAGCGATTCAGTGGCAGGAATCTGGCAGAGCTCTAGTGTAGAAGACATCTGGGTTTCTGAATGACTGCAAGGAAAGGGGCTCCTGCCCACAGCAGACTAGGATGCAAGTGAGAAACAAATCTGCATAGTTTGAGCCACATTGAAGTTTGGGACTGTTTGTTACAGCAGCATTTCATTAGCCTCCGTTGCCACAGAAGCCACGCCAAATTGTACCTGAAAACAGTATCTTGTGTCTCGTGATTCTCTGAATTGCGTCTGCTTTTCCTCTGCCAGTTTTGCCTGGTCTCATTCCCACGGCTGCATTCGGTCGGGGTGTTAAGACAGGCTGGAGGGTCCGGGTTGGCCTCATTCAATGTCTGGTAGTTGATGCTGTCTGTCTAATGGGTCACCTCTGAGCTCCTCCACGTGGCATCTCATCCACTGGTAGGTGAGTCCGCACAGCCTAGGGGTCTCACTGTTCCCAGAGGGCAAGAGAAACTGCAGCGTCCCGTAAGACCTAGCCTCAAAGGCTCGCAGCATCACTAGTGCCACAAAGCAAGTCACAGATTCAAGAAGAGTGGAGAAATAGACTGTTCTTGTTGAGAAGAACAACGATAGCACATTGCAAAGGAGTGTGAACCCAGAGAGGTGGGGCCCTTTGGGGGTTATTATTATATTGGTCTACCCAAAGAGTTAACATAATATGAGGTAGACGGCTGGTTTGTGGTCCCCTCCCCACTCCTGTCCTTGTCCCAGCCCCATGGAACTCTTATTTCTGCCAAGCTCTCAGATGCACTTGTGGTGGCAACAGGGCAGTCAGTGGGAAGTGAATCTCAGCAGGACGTAGCTGCATTGACAGTGTTCGAGAGTGAGGGGAACTGCCCTCCCCGGCTTGGCTCGCGGCCCAGAGCTCGGAGGAAAGGTCACCCGCTCTGGCTGGCAAGAGGTCTGAGTCAAATAGCTGTTAAACCAAACAAACTAATACCCACCTCTACCTGCTGCCCACGCAGGTGTGACCAATTCTTTCCTTGAGAGAGAAAAGACTTTTTGTTTTTGACACTCTGACCTCTGCAGCATGGAAACTAAAAATAATACCCACAAAAGAATCCTGTACGCTTATTCTATTGTTCTTTACACTCCCAGTGACTTGTGCCATGGACACCAGGATGAGACAGGGAGGAGAACCTGGACATGAGCAGATGAGTCATAGGTCTACAGAAACTTACAAAGCTTACATTCATTCTAGAAATCCATCCATTGATACCATTCCATCCATCCATCCATCCATCCACCTATCCATCCATCCACACACCCAACTGTCCATCCATCCATCCATCCATCCATCCATCCATCCATCCACCTATCCATCCACCCACACACCCATCTACCCATTCACCCACCCATCCATTCACCCATTCACCCATCTACCCATTCACCCACCCATCCATTCATCCATTCAATATTTAGAGTGCCTTCTATGTGCTCAGAACCATGCCAGAAGTTTACTGGTGACCTCTGCCTTCACAGAGTTCACAGTCCAGAGCGGGATTTAGACAATAAAAAAGTAAACAACGCAATACATAGTAGAATTGCTTTTTGGGGTGGGCATGCCCAGGGGATGCAATTTGAATGCGTATGCTGGGTCAGGCGCTGCTATAAACACAGGATGATTATTTTCTAATTTAATTCCCATTGTTGTTCTCTGAGGTTGTTTCTGTGAACATTCCTGTTTCACAGAATGGCAAGCGGAGACTCAGAGGGTAAGGTGTCTCGCCCAAGGTCACACAGCTGGCAAGTGGCAGAATGGGGACTGGAACCCAAGTGTGTCCCCTGGTCACGGCAGAGCGTCAGGCTCTGCGCCCAGGGCCTTCTGCCCCCATTTGTCCTGGGCCTTGTAGCCATACCAAGGCCAAAGCGCATGGGGTCTCCCCACACAGTCACCCTCTTTGCACCTGCTCTTGGTCTGATGACTCATGTCTCTGGGATCAGGAGAAACATTAACCCAGCTCGTCTCTGCCAGGCTCCAGGCCAGCCACATCTCCTGCTCAGCTCCGGCCCTCCATGGCCATCAGCACATGGCCTGCGGCCATGGAATCTCAGAAAAGGTCTTTGGGGATGTAAACAGAGCAGGCACTCGCAACAGAGGAGGGGCGGCCGTTACCGGGGCTCCTCAGAGCATCTGACCGCCGTCCTGCTTCAAGTGTCCACACTGCCACAGGCTGGCTGTGCGACCCTGGGCAGGTCCTGCCTCTCTCTGGACCTCTGCTCCCCGCTGCTGAGGGGCTCGGCGCCTGTTGAACTCACCCATCCAGATGTTTTTGAAAACTACCTCGTACCAGATCTCATGATAGGCCCTGGGGAGTGACTAAGCATGAAGGTACAGTTACAAGAGAAGAAGTACAAGGTGCCACGGGAATGTAAAACGGGCCGGCTTGACCTAGATTAAAGGCCGAGGGGGACTCCCTGGGGAAGTGACCTTTCAGCTGAGACTTCAAGGATGAATAGAAGAAAACTTGGTAAAGAAATAGAAAAAGGGAATCCCAGGCACAGGAACCAGCATCTGCAAAGCTCCCGATGTGGGAAAAAGTCCCAGACCAGGGAAGACTCCAGAATGGCTGGATCCCAGGGTGAGGGGAGTACAGTGCAGGAAAAACACAGGGAAGTCAGGAGGTCTTCGAGACGACATTGGGATTGGGGACCTTGAGGGGTGGTGTGGGACCATTAAATTCTGGGGGTGGGGCACATATTCATGAAATAGGTGCTGTAGACCCTCAGAGGGAGGTCAGGTGGAACACGGGGGCTTCAGAAACCATCATGACCTACTTCACAATATTGCCAAGAGTCTCTTCTGTAAGAGAGTATGGGTTAGTGGCTAGGAAGACGAGGACTAATAGCTTTCACTGGAGCCTGGAAATTCTCACTATGGGAGGGCAGGGCTCAGAACTTCGTATGAGCAACTGCGTAATTTATTGAGCCCTTTACCATTGATCTGAGCATCTTCTGGACCCTGGGACTCAACCTGCAGTTAGAGCTCTGTCAATTGCAGGTAGCAGAAAACCTGACCTGAGAAAAGGGAATTTATTGGTGCCTGTGTGTGAACAGCCCAGAGGCAGACCTTCAGGTGTGGCTCGATCTAGGGGCTCGAATGATGTCACCAGGATCCAGTTTCTCTCTCTCCGCTTAGCTCTGCTTCCTTGGGGTTAACTCCATGTGTGGATCCTTCATCAAGAACAGTGCTGGCTGTTCTGCATTCCATTCTTCATCCCCTCCAAGAGCAGCAGAAAAGATGACCCCAGGCTCTTCTCAGGACCTCAAGTCATGTAACAAACTCTGATTGGGCACATACCTAGACCAATCAGTGCCCAGGGAGATAGGACGGGCTAACTGGCTTAGCTTAGGTCACATGCTCCATCTAGGGGATGGAGTCATTGAAAGTCCAGAGAATGAATGAGTGTGAATAAGGGGTGGGGCCCCTGGGGCACATAAAGTCGGGGGGATAATAAGAGGGATGAGAACAACTACCAGGTACATACATGGAAGGGCCTGAAATCCCCTGAAGGTGAGAAGCTTCTGGTCCTTCCTGGGGAGTGGAAAAGGGTTGTTTCAAGGTTGCTAAGATTTGAGACAAGGGGTGATTTCACCGCCAAAGGTCCAGGCTAGGAGTCAGTCAGGAAGACAAGGGAAAGAGTCAGGGAGAGGCACAGTCACCAGAAATCAGAGAACTGGAAGAAGCGGGGAAGCTCCTCGCATGCTCTGAGTTCTGAGTGCACAGATATGATACGGAAAACTCCACGTGTCACAGAAGAAGCTACTTACACTGAGCCAGGCTGCAGGGAGGGGGGACACGTGCTCCATCCATCTTCCCCCCTCCACTTATCTGAGTGGGGAGTTTCTCTCCATCTCCTGTACAGAGACCTCCTATGGGTTTCAAGCATCTTAGGGTCTGGGTCTCCCTCTGGGGGGCTGTGGGCTGATGGAGCAAAGTTCCATGAGCGTGAACACTTCAGGGCAGGCGCTACAGCGTGGTCCCTGGGGACCCGAGGGCTGCCTTCCCAGCCATCCAGCCCTGGCCTCATGAACCTGTCACATCCTGGGCAGCAGCCGCATTCCCAGACCTCTTTGCATTCTAGGCACCTGCCTTTTTCAGTCCCCTCCTTCCCAGACTTCTGTGCTCTCAGGGCAACCATACGTCCTAGCTGGCTTGCAGTCTTGGTTTACGTCTGCAGCCCTGTGTAATTACCGTGATGCTCCCTTTCATTCTCAAAGTGTCTTGGTTTGGACGATAAATTACAGTCACTCTGTACTTCACTCCAAAAACCCTGTCCACGTCCTCTCTCGCGATAGCCCTGCTGGTCCTGACAGCCGTTAAAATCTGAATCCAAATTATAAGCAACTAAAAAAGTCCATTCCCCCCACAAGAGTGCTAAGGAGTTTTAGTTCTGGACAGCTATAGTCACCAGCCCCCCTGGGTTTGTTTACACCCAGGCTTGGGAAGGGGTCCTTCCTGTAAGGACAGGTAGCATGATTCCTTTTAAAGGCGCAAAGAAAAGAGATTCCACATCAAAACAGTTCCAGTCCCAAGGGTTTTCCTGCCTCCACACCCTCCACATTCCTGTCCCCATTTGTCTCCACAATAAACCCCCTGTTTTAAGGTAACTTGCGTGGGTCTCTTTTTCCTGCAACAAAAAGAGGTGTGCCTAAAATAGGCCAGGGCCTGGGCCTGTGGCCAAATTTGGATGAAAAACTGGGTCAGGCAGGAAAGGGAGCAGCACGCTGGTATTCTGGAGGACGGGAGCTAAACAGCTCCTGCAGGTGGGGTACTTCTCTGTGCCAGGCCCCGAGATGCACATTTGACAACCATCATCTTATTTAAGCCTCTTACTGCCCGAGGAGGTAGGTACTATTATCTACAGTTTACAGAGGAAGAAACTGAGGCTCAGACAGTTGGTATTTGGCGCTCACATCTCAGTCTTCTGACTCCAATGCCTGCACTTGGGGGGCAGGGCAGACTTCCAAATACGAGAGGGTGGCCCAAGCTGGAGCTCTTTGCGAGAAGCATGCCTGCAGTTTCCTTCACCATTTTAAAAGCGAACTTGAGGGAGAAATAGACCATTGTTTCAACTGAAACAGGTTTAAGGGAAAGGAGGAATTTTTAGCTTGCTTCAGGCATGGTTAGATCCAGGGGCTCACATGATATCCTCCCATGTATCTGGCACTCAATTCTCTCTCCGTATCTCTTCTCCCCTCTGTGTGTTGACCTCTCTTCAAGCCAAGAAGAATGGCCACAGGCAGCCCCAAGCCTCTTCCCTATGGCTTGCAGTCCAAAAGGAAAAGGCACTCGCATTCTCTTCCTCTGTCTCTCTCCACCTGCCGCCCCCCGCCCCGCTCCTGTCTCTTTCTATCTCTGCCTCTCTCTCATCATGGATATAAGAATCCAAAGAAGGATTTGGACTGGCTCTGGTTCAATCCCATGTCCACCTCAGGACCAGCTGCTGGGTCCAAGAGGACGTGGCCACGGTCTTAGGACTGACTCAGCCCCATGATATGCTCTCCCCGGTGGTGCAGTGGGTGCAAGACTGTGATTAATAGCCTCCAGGTACCATAGGAAGTGAGGGAGGCATGGGTCCATCAAGGAAAGGATGCTCGTGGCCAAAAACAATATATCCACCGTTCTTAGAAAGATAGGTTACAGGGATAACTAGTTTAAAAGTTTTTAATGTACTTTTCAATTTGTTTCCCTGAGTGTAGCTTTGGATCTGTACGGCCCAAGGCATCCATTAGTCCGGGGGGAGATTAGAATTTATTTCAGAAAATGAAAAGAGAAAGACAGAGGTGATGTTCAGCTTTTGACATTCAAAATGACGTAATGCTCCAGACCATGGCCTCGAGGAAGGATTTTCCCACGTTCCTCATCTTTTAGTTTATCAGTTATTGTGCCAGACGACTTAGAGTGTGGAGTCTTCCCGGGGGGTAGAGGGTCTGTTCCACCTGCTCAGGACCAATGGGCCAGCTCTAAAGAGAAGACGTGGTGGAGAGAAAGTAGGAGAAATGCCAGCCCATCTTCTGACCTCCAGATTGTGGGAAGAAGTGGGGACGAAATGGAAAATCCTGCTCCTTTGAAGCTTCTCTCCAACAGGCATCAATGATTGTTATTTTTGTGTGCTTACCATCTCTCAGGCACTGTGCAAGAGCTCATTCATTTTTAAAGTATCCCTATTAAACAAGAACTTCTGTCAGTCAGGATTCTTCATTGCAAGCAAGTCCTATCGACTTGAATGGGTTTAAAACCAACAGGGGAAGGCATTCGATGACGTTATAACTCAGCCACCATGATGGTTCATTGTATGTGCCAACTGGGCTGGGCCACAGGGTGCCCAGAAATGTAATCAAACATTCTTCTGAGTGTGCCTGTGAGAGTGGGATTAACCTTTAACTCAGTAGACTGAGTAAAGCAGATTGCCCTCCCTGATGTGGGTGGCTCTCATCCAATCCCTTGAAGGCCTGAAACAGAACAAAAAGGCTGACCCTCCCATAAGGAAGAGGGAACACCTCCCACCTGATTGTCTTGAACTGGGACATTGGTCTTCTGCCTTTGGACTCAGACTAAAACGTCAGCTCTTCTTGGGTCTTATGTCTACTGGCTTTTGGACGGGAACTGACACCATCAGAGCTTCTGGCCTCCAGCTTGCGGACTACATGTCTCGAGACCCTGCAGCTTCCATAATTGTATGAGCTAATTCCTTATAATAAATTTCTCTCTAAATCTATATCCATATCTATAGTTAGCTATATCAAAACCAATGGTGTGTGTGTGTGTGTGTGTGTGTGTGTGTGTATTTATTGGTTCTGTTTCTCTCGAGAAATTTGATTAGTGCAAACATCTGGAAAAAATTCTGGGTAGGTCTCAGGTGTGGCTGGATCCAGGAGCTTAAACAATGTCATGAGGCTCTTTCACCCCTTCCCAGGTCTGAGACAAGATTTCTTCACATGGTACATGTTATGGTTGACACTGAGAACCCACGCTCCTGTCCTTCTAAACCCACCACTTTAAGAAAGAAAGAACATCTCCCTACAGCCATCTGATTGACCTTGCTCGGGTCATATGTCTATTCCTGAAAACCAATCACTGTGGCCAAGGGGATGTGCTACAGCGGCAGGGCACCAGGATGGACAGAACACATGGAGGATGGGAGGAGTCCTACAAAGCAAAGCTGGGCAGACCACAGCTAGTGGTCAAGTTGGCACAGTTATTGTGCCCATTTTACAGATGAGGAAACTGGCTCAGAGTATTTAAGTGACTGGCCTCTTACAAGCCCCAGGGTTAGCAAGCATCATTGCTGGGATTCAAATGCAGGCCTGTCCATGGGCTCTTAACCGCTAGTCCATACTGCCTCTCAACTGTTAGTCCACATCATGAAGCCAAAGTCTTCCAATACCCCAACCCTTGTTCCTCACATACAGGGTTTGCAGTGCCCACCTTGTACCTGGCACACAGTAGGACGTGATAAGTGTGAGTACCTCCCTCGCAGCTGGATGGAGCCTCAGCGCCTTGCTACAGCAGCTCCATCAGACCTTTGTTCGGATTCTTCTCCCTGCCTCAGCTCCAAGGAGGGACCTGAGTGACAAGCTGAGTCTGCCAAAGGGTTAGCATCGGTCCCCTCACAGCCGTCCCCATCCTCTGATACATTTTCATTCCCTTTGAGAACAGCCCAATTTGGGCATCTCAAGAACAGATGTTTCTTAACAACCACAGTTTACCGTGAGTATTTTTGGTTTCTTAATCTTGGTAAATTGTTGGGATTTTGCTGGTCCTCCGGGCAGCAGACAAAACAGCTTCCATCGAAGCTTCATTTGAAATGGCAGCAACAGGCAGGCATAATGATTAGGCATTGCATTAGTTTTCTGTTGCTGCATACTGAATTGCTCCAGAACCTGGACGCTTAAAACAGGAAAAACACTTATTGGGTCATAGTTTCTGTGGATCAGGAATTCAGGAGTACCTTAGCCGGATGGTTCTAATTCAGGGTCTCTCAAGAAGTTGCCATCAGGATGTCAGTAGGCTGTAGTCATCTGAAGGCTTGACTGGGGCCAGAGGACCTGCTTCCAGGAAGACTCACTCCCACAGCTGCTGGCTGGAGTCCCCAGGTCCTTACCATGTGGGTCTCTCCACAAGGCTGCTTGAGTATCCTCACAATATGGCGGCTGGCTTCCCCAGAATGATGATCCTCCAAAGGGCAAGGAGGGAGTCCCAGTGTCCTGGCCTTGGAAGGGACACACTGTCACTTCCATCTTGCTCTGTTCATTAGAAGGAAGTCAGGAAGCCCAGCCCACACTCAAGGGCTCCATCTTTGGAAAAGAGTGTCAGAGAGTGTGTGGATACATTTTTCACCGGCACAGGCACTGTTGTAGTGCCCAATATTGGCCCCAGTTCTTCCCCTCTCCCTATATCCCTACTCTTCCCCAGGGACGTTGCAGTTCCGGGCTTGGTCTTGTGACTTGCTTGGATGAATAAAATGAGGCAGGAGGGACCGTGCACTGGTTCTGAGCCTGGGTCCCAGGAGGCTGTGCACGTTCCTGCTTGTCTTCTTGTGGTCCTGCCACTGCCAGGAGAGGAATGTGTCCAAGCCAGCCCAGTGACCCCAGGAGAGAATGAGAGACTCGTGGAGCAGGGTAGACTACCCGGCTGAGCCCAGCCTGGCTCAACCACACACATTAGACATGTGAGCTAAATAGACACTTACTGTTCCACGGCACTGGGATTTTGTGGTCGCCTGTTACACAGCCTTTCAGTCGCTGTACTTAACGGATAGACGTATGTGGCGTGGGAATCAGCCAGTCTTGGGTTCAAAGGTCAGGTTCACTACTCTCCAGGTGTGTGGCCCTGGGCGAATCACTTCACTCCTCGGAGCTCAGTAACCTCATGTGTAACGCGGGACGCTAATGCCACCTCCAAGAAGGAGGATTTGTGATGATGAAAATCGTGCCTATAAAATGCTTAGAGCAGTGGCTAGCACAGCTGTGATTACTGTTAACAAAATACTCTGGGCCTGTTGTCCCAACACTCAAGTGTAGCCAAGGGTAGGATTTGACTCTCTAGCTCAAGCATCTGCTGTAGCTCCCTAGTTCCAAGTGTGATCTCGCCAGCGTGATCTCAAGGCTTCCTTCCTCCAACCCTCATGCTCACCGGCCACTCACCATCATTTTCTTACCCAACAGCCAGGACAAATGCCTGATGCACATCTTGGACCCAGAGCTCCAACCCTGCACACCCTGTGAGCTTCCCTCCACACCAGGCCACCTCTTTGTCCTAGCTCAATATTTTGTAATAACCTATAAGGGAAAAGAATCTGAAAGAGAATATATATATATATGTATATATATATATATATATATATATATATATATGGAACTGAATCACTTTGCTGTATACCTGAAACACAACATTGTAAATCACTATACTTCAATTAAAAAAAAAATAATAGTTCGCTAACAATTACTGTCCATCATAATAGTAGTTTCTTCATCTGTAAATGAAGGGGCTGGGTTTGTCTTGTATGCCCTTAGGGCACTGACATTGGATGCAGATGCTAAAGGGCTCCCTTGCGGGGAGGGAGCCCCCAAAATGGCAGAATTCCAGCCCCACCCCTTCCACCGCAACAAGCTCTTATCTGCTTTGCCTATCGACATGACTTATGCTAGATTATCCAGAAAACAATTTCTTTGCTTAAAAAAAAAAAAAGGAAACCACTGGATCGGATGGTCTTCCAGGGCCTTCCCAGCTTTCTGTTCTGGGACTTGGGATGAAATTCCAAAAAGAGCCAACTAAGCACTGACCAGTGGGCACGCACAAGGGGCTGAGGTGTCACCACTCTGCCCCCAGTGACCTCAGGACCAAGACGAAGCCAGGGAGGGCCCAGACGGGGCATAGCGCCCACTCGGCTCTGCCGCCCCCAGGGCACCCACTCTCTCATGGTTCTTCTCCTCTGTGCTGTTCCCTTTGTGTATTTTAAACCTCCCTTCTTGGCTCCCAGCCTTAGTCAGCTAGAGGGAAACAACACGGGGGGAATTCCTTTAACTGAAGATGCAACGCAAACCAAGTCAGCTCTGCAGGATGAAAGCCCAGCGGTGGGAATCAGCAGAGGGGGCGCTGGTTTGCCAGGTGGGCTTTCTACCTCCCTGTCCTGTACGATCTTTTCTTAAGAGCCTGTTTTGATTCTGTGGTTGCCACGGTATGGGAGCTTTTGGTGGCTGTTTCTGAGGGGCCATGTGGAGGACTGTTCGTATCAGTTCCACCGGGTGGCAAGAACACAGAGGGTGGCCACGCTTCAGGTCTAGGCTGGGGGTGGGATGGTGCAGGGGTGTCATGGGATCTGGGGAGGAGGCAGGAGGGCCCTGGAGGTCTACAACAACAGGGACCCAACCCAGGGGCATTGCCTGGATAAAGTCCGTTCATCCTGACATGCTGTGCGATCTGCAGAGTTTCTCTACCTCTCTGAGCCTCAGTCTCCTTATCTGTCCAAGAGGATAATAACATGTGCCCGAAAAACCCCTCAAGGTTTTTCCTCAAGGGTGAGGAAACAGAAGTGAGGAAAGAAAAGCGGATCTTTGCAGAGTGTCTATAATATGGCAACCATCATCTCACGTAATCTTCATGACACCCTGTTTTACAGATGATGAAGGAAAGGCCCAGGGAGGTTGAATGACTTGTCCAAAGTCACACAGCCTGGAAGAGGAGGCTGTTACACAACTCCATTCACACTTTCTCCTAAGCTCAAGTTATAACAGCATAAATTATATCAAACACTTGCATGGCACGACCCTGCTCTGAGTGCTTCACCAACATTATTGCATCAGTCCTCACAACACCCAGGAAGGTAGGGACTGCTATGCTCTTTATTTTTGTGAATGAGGAAACAAGGGTTATTTAGGTTCAGTTGCAGCGTTCTCGCTCTCAGCACCAACAGCCAGAGGGCCACTCCGAGAGGGGTTAAAGGACGCTGCGAATGCAGCTTAGTGGATAGTAACACCCAACCAGGAGGAACATCAGAGTCCATCAATACTGGACAGGATTAGTAACTTGCATTATGTCTGTACCATGAAACACCCCCCTACCGCCAGTTAAGATGTATGATCTAAATCTACTACATGTTACAATATAAGTCTCAGAAGCATGATATTGAGAGGCAAGTTCCAGTTCCGAAAGGATACATTGAGTATAATGTTTATGGAAAGTCTAGAAACAATACTACCCATTGTTTATAGATATTCACATAGGAAGTAAAAGTATAAAAAGAAACATACAAGTGGTTACCTTAAGGCAAGGGAGGGAAAGGTTATGGATTCAGGGGGGCACACTGCACAATACTGGTAACGTTTTACTTCTTATAAGAGAAATGTCGGAAGCAAGAAATAAACAAACGTGCTTTGAAAAGTATAACGGCCTGGGCCACAGGGAGCATTACTAGTAGACAGCATGGCGCCCAAGTGCCCCTTACAAGGAGTGGGTGCCCTGAAGTTTCACCCCATGCTTCACCCCCCCACCCCGAACAGGGCAGGCTGCTGCCTCCTCTGTCAGTCCAAAGAAAAGGGCTTCCAGCCCCTCCCCACCTTCCCCAGCTCCACACACCAGCTGGAGGGAATGCTCTCCAATGCCAATCCAGGGACTGTGTCACTCACTTACTCAAAACCCCCCAGGGCCCGCCAGGGTCACCCAGGAAAAGTCTGAAGGGCTGCAGTCAAAAGGTTAGAAGACAGGCCATTCGCTGCTTCCCCTTCATAATTTCCTCTTGTCGTGGTGGTGTGTTTGTAAAACTCAAGGCAAACTTCAGCCCTTCTCATTCAAAACCAAATTACTGCCCCCAAAACAGTTCGAGAAAGCAAAAGGACAAAATAGCCCTCTTATTTAGCCTACAGATGTCCCTCTGATGCCTGTTTCATCTGCACCTCCTGCCCTGTCCCCCCTTCCCTCTCCTCCCCGCAAGGGCTTCAAGACCAAAAGACCGCAGGCAGCAAATGCACTCCAAATTCCTTCCACTTTCTCTTCCCAGAATTACCAAAAAGAAGCAAGAAGCTTGGGCTGCACTTTTGTGTGTGTGAGCGTGTGTGCATGCACGCGCACAGGTGTCCACACATGGTACACAGAGTAAGAGTCTAAAATGCCTTCCCTGCTTGTGACTCCATGTCTGCTTTTAATAGAGTTGCTATATACAATATATGTCAAATATGTATCTAATATATACGTACGTATTAAACGCCTAGACATTTATGTGTATTTTAGGCGCCTAAGCCTCTCTGCTTGCCAGTAACAAAGCCCTTGCCTCTGGACCTCAGTTTTCCCATCTGTGAGGTGGGAGACTTGGCCGCTTTCCAGCTCTTGACAGTTTATCTGAATCTATCTCATGTGTGGCATGGAGAAAACACCAACCGTCACAGTTTGTCCTAATGGCTCTTCTCCCTGTCGGCAACCCTGCCCCAAGTCCTACCCTTTGTGACCCCATCCACTATCATCTTTAAAAATATACTTACCCGCCTCCGCCAGGATGAGTCCCTAATACTAGAATCCCTAGTTCTCAGCCCGGGGTGATTTCGCCCCCAGGAGCTATCTGGCTGTTTGGAGTTCCAACTCGAGGGTGTTACTGACATCTAGCGGACAGAGGCCAGCAATGCTGCTAAACATCTCAGTGCACAGGACCGTCAGTCCTGGGACCCACAACCTATCAGGAGAGCTGAGGTTAAGAGCCCTGCCCTAGACTGAAGGCACTGATTGGATACTTTTCCTTATACTCTCTACACCGAGACGCCTGGGATGGCACAGGGGTAGGAGGAAGCGTTGAAAGTTTAAAAGAGAAAAGTTACCTTTGTTCCTGAGCAGCTAGGCACCGGGCTCTGGACTCATCACTTGGAAGGACCTGACGCTGAATAAGTCTCACGCACCCTGTTTTCAGATGAGAATGTTACGGCTCAATTGGTTAAGGCCACACAGCTGTGAAGAGTCAGGGTTCACATCTTGCCCTGTGATGGATTCCGGAGTCTGCGCTCTGGAAGGACTCATGGGGGATGGTCACCAATTCAAGGAGGAGGGGTAGGAGGGATCCACACAGCCCAGGCAGCAGAAGGAGCTTTCCATGCTGCTGCCTGACCTTCCTGAGACAGACAGTCTTTACCTGGACAGGACTGATTCTAAGGAGGTTGTCCTGTCAGTCACCGCTGAGCTCTGGGTTGGACCACCCACCCATTCATTCGTTCATTCAATATCTGTCAAGCCTCAACTACGTGTGGGCTCTTGGATACATAGAATGCAAAATTAGACCTTGTCCCTGCCCTCATGGAGACTTCAGTCTAGGAGGGAATGGAAATGAATTAAGGAATCAGACAAAGAAATGTACAACCACGTGTGCTTAGGCCTTCAGAAGACAGGTGAGCAGAGCAGAAAATCGTATGTCATCAGGGGATTGGCCTCACCTGTGAAGACAGGGAACCCACTGGGCTGAGATCTGAAGGCTGCCTGAGGGCTAATTAGGCAAACTGGGAAGCCCTGTGACTTGATGAGTACAAGGGACGGGGGAAAAAAAGTGTATTTATGTAGTAGGAGGCTGGAGAGACAAGGCCAGGACTAGCCCTCAAAGGTCTTGTGAGTCAATGATTAGGGTCTTTATTCCAAGGGTGATGGGGAGCCATGGCAGGTTTAAGCAGGAGGGTGTCATGATTGGATTTGCATTCTGAGAAGATTCCCTCTGACTGCTGTGTGGAGAAGGGACTGTAGGGGCAGAGGGAGTGCAGAGGGACCTGTGAGGAGGTGTTGGGATTGTGTGAACAGGAGAGGATGCAGGCTTGGATGAGGGATTGGTGGGAAGTGGGTGGATTTAACAGAAATTCAGGAGGTCAAAGGGTGATGGAAATTCAGGAGACCAGCACAGGGAAATCACATACCTGTTCCCTTTCAAGCATCTCCTTCAGGGCAGCTCTGCCAAAGCTTCCTGGTGCCCAAGTCCACCGCCAATCAACTCCGTCCTCAAGAGGGGAGCACGCTGCTGTGTTGGACAGTGGCTCTGAGGCGGGACTGTCTTCCAGCCCAGATTCCCTGCAGAGCCTGTCCAGAGGAGACACAGGACACTGGGACCCGGCAGCCCAGCACAGCCAGCCAGCATCAAAGTCCCCAGCGAGGAGAAGGCACGGGAAGGACTATTTTAGGCTCCTTATTTTTAAAGCCGGGGTTAGGGCACTCCGCCCATCAGCATCTCCAGGACTGGAAGCATCAAAGGGCATCCCCTGGCCTTCCACCCGCCCAGCACCAGAGAGAGACCAGAATGGGCGCAGCGCTGCACAACGAGCACGGGCAGCCGGGAAAGGGGCCCCCAGAGTGGATGGTGGAGGGTTTGGAGTGTGGGGATTCAAGGGTAGCCAGAAAGGCTGGTGACCGCGGCTCAGATAGAATCCTGGGCTCCGACCTCAGCGTTTCCACTTTCTCCCAGCGTGGCCTTGGGCAAGTCATTCCGCACTCTGTGAGGCTCAGTTGCTCACCTGCAAAATGGAAGTAATCCACGGGCTGCTGTAGGTCAGAGAGTGAGGAAATCACCGGGCCTGCAACAACCTGTGGCTGCCCGGCTGTGGCTGCGACCAATCAGGGCCCTGCCAGCAGGAGCCCTGAGGATGAGGCTTTGCTGACACCTGGTGGCTGAAAGTGGGAATGGCTCCTGGGGGGCGGGAAGCAGGGGGCAGGGCGGGCCCTGTGGAGGCCAGAGAGAAAAGAGAGCAGCCCACGCTGGGGAGGCGGGGAGAGGGGGGCAGACCACAGCCCACACATGACACCTAGAGAGGGAGAGAGTAAGATGAAGGGGAAAGATGGGGAATTAATGGGGAGCTAGAGATAAAGAGAGAAAAGCAGAGATGGAGAGGCCGAGGGAGAGTTCAATAGAGACAGGAAGATGGAGAAAGAGACAGAGATACAGGCAGAAATACAGGTCCCAAGAGAGACAGAAGATAGGGAGAGATAAAGGGAGAGAGACAGAGAAACACACACACACAAATAAGAAACACAGAGAGATGTAGGGGGAGGGGCAGTGACCCCAACCAGCTGTCATGTCCAGCCTGTTCTTTTACTGAGCAGAATGAGTTCTGAGAGACAGTGTGTCCTGGCCGTGTAAACCCTCTTCCCTGCCTTGTGAAAGCCCGTTCCTGGTGCCTCCCTTCCCCATCTGCCAGACTGCATTTGGTAAAGACAGACACCATCATATACCTCGCCCCGTACGTTGGCCTCCCTCTCATCGCCTGGTGGGATTTTGTCTCCTCCCCTTGAACCTGGGTCCACTAAGGGACCCCTCTGCCAATGGAGCAGGGAGGAAGTGATGCCATGTGACTTCTAAGGCTAAGTCATTAAAACGCCAGGCATCTTTCACCTTTCTCTTGGGACACTTGCTCTGAGAACCCAGCTACCAGGCCGTGGGAGAGGCACGCAGCTGCACGGGGCGTCCACGTGTTGGGGTGTCTGATCTGAGAGCCATAGCTGAGGTCCCAGCCAACAGCCCGTACAACGCCCAGCCATGTGACTCACGCCCGCCTTCAAGCCACCCTAGATGACTCCGTTTGGAGATGAGCTGTCCCCACTGGGTCCTGCCCAGATTACATGTGTGTTATCCAGATAAATGATGGCTGTAGTTTTACCACTAAGTTTGGGGGAGTTTGATATGTTCAAATAGATAACTGGAAACCCTCTTGGTGCCATGTACCACAAACACACATCATCATCATCATCATCATCGTCATCAACAAGACCATCACCGTCATCATCGTCACCACCATTGTCATCATCCTCCTTACCATCACAACACCATCACCACCACCATCATCATCATCCTTCTCCAATCTCTCGGGACCTTGTGCTTAGCAAACCCTCGGAAGCTTCCAGGCTCCGAAGTACAGGCTGTACCTGCAATACTAGAACATACCCTGCTCTTTCCTGCTCCCCTAGTCTGCATGCTCTGTTCCCTTCACCCGGATTGTTCTCCCCAAGATTCACCTGGGAAGTACCAGCTCGTCTTTGAACGCTCCCACTTTGGGGGAAGTCTAGCCTGATGTCCTAGGCAGTAACTCCTGTCTTCCCTTGGCGTCGCTGGCCCCTTCATCTTACCATCTCTGTATTAGTGTCCTAGGGCTTCCAGAACAAAATACCACAAGCAGAATGGCGTAAACAATGGGAATTTATTCTCTCGTGATTCTGTATGCTAGCAGTCCAAGGTCAAGGTGTCAGCTGGGTCGACTCCTTCTGGGGGTACATGAGGGAGAATCTGTTCCATGACTCTTGGCTTCTGGTGGTTTCCTGGCAATCTTTGGTGTTTCATGGCATCTGCTACATCACTCTGATCTCTGCCTGCATCTTCACGTGGTGTTCTCCCTGTGTGTGTGTCTGTCTCCAAATTTCCCCTTTTCGTAGGGGCACCGATCATACTGAATTAGGGACCCACCCTACTCCAGTATGACCTCAAATAAATTGAACTGATTGACTAGGCAACGACCCTATTTCCAAATAAAGTCAAATTCTGAGGTATTGGGGGTTAGGACTTCAACATATGACTTTTGAGGGGGGTATAATTCAACTCATAATCATCATCAAGGTTCTACTCTTAAGCTATTACCATCCCCCCAGAGTAGAAGCTTCCTGGGGGCAGGGGCTTTGTCTTACCTCCTTTGTATCCCCTACTCTGCCCATTCCAGGAACAAGACAGGTACTCAGTGAGTGTTGGCTGAAGAATGAAGGAGCAAATCAAAGCTGGCAAAATTTGTTAAGCACTGATTAGTTCCCACCTTCACGGTAATCATTTTAATCTCTTTAGCTCATTCAATAAGGTTTCCCATTTTCTAGATTTGAGAAAATAATTTTATACGGAGATATAAAGGGTCAAGCCTATATAAAACGTCCTTGAAGAAGAATGATTTAGGGCACTGCAAGATTTATTACACAGCAATGGCTATTAACATAATATGGTAAGAGTACAGAGATACACAGATAGAATAAAGGAACAGAAAAAAAAAAAAAGAGCCCATAAACAGACCCCACACATATGTGTCAATCTACTATGGGACACAGAGGCAACTTTGCACCACAGTGGCAGAAATGGATTTCTCAATAAATTACCCCGGGACAACAGTGGTTCAAAGTGGAAAAAAAGAGAAAAAAGAAATTAGGTCCCTGGCACACACTATACAGAAAAATCAACTCCAGGAGGACTGAGAATTTAAGTGGGAAATGCAAAACTTTAAAACTTTTAGGCAAAAAAAATCTGGAGAACATATTTGTGAGAAGTGGGGTGAGAAAGAAATCTCTTAAAGAAGACATGGCAGATACAAACCATAAAGGAACAGACTGATGTTAGACCGCATCAAAATTTAAAACCACTGCATCAAAAGATACCAAAGACAAAGTAAAAAGAAGCTGCTCTCTGGGAGGGGATATTTGCACTACAGAAAACCAACCAGTGATTAGCATTTATATAGAGAACACCTGGGCTATCTCATGTTGTCCTTGCTGTAACCCTGTTAAGGAGGCACTATTTTTTCCCTATTTTTCCAAGTGGAAGCATTAAGGTTCTGAGGCCCCATCACTGGCCAAGCCTCCAGAACAGCCATTAGGATCCAGGCCAGTCGGATGCAGGAACCCAGCCCCCAGTTGCTATGCTAAGTGACAACCCCAATCAAGTTGTGAACAAAGGAACCAAGGAACACACAAACCTACAAACAGGTCATTGTGAGCTCTCTCTGGGATGGAGTGGGGATGGCAGGGTTTGGGGCTCTGCTGGGCAGATCTAAGAAAACTCCCAGGTTCAAGGTGATAAGGCAATTCTGTGGGAATGGCAGGCAGTGGATACTATTTTAAGGGCTGGAGCATCCCTCACGTGCCCTTGAGCGACTGCTCAGCAACCACACAAGAAGGACTGAGCGGTCAGCCAAGCCAGCTGCTCATAGGGTCAAGAGGGCTGTAAGTCAGGTGGAGGCTCAGAGAGGTTGGACAATGTGCCCAAGGTCACACAGCTAAGCAGCTGCAGAGCTGAAAATTCTCGAAGAGGTTGCCCACCCCTCACCCAGTCACTTTCTGGTTCTCTCGTCTTTCTGTGTCTCTGTCTTTCATACAAGTGCACGCGCGCGCACACACTACACGCAGCACCCCGGCTCCCACGGGGATAAGTGCACGCAGCACCCCGGCTCCCATGGGGGATAAAAGACACTGCTGCGGACAAGTTGCAAGTCACACTTTATTCACTCGCCAGGATGTCTGGTGGGATCCTGGGCAGCTGGCCAGGCCCCTGGGAAGGAGGAAATGGGGGGCACTAGTTGGAGGGGTGGAAGGTGCCTCGCTGGTGCCACTGCATGTCACGGATGCGGCGCACGGACTGCACCTGGGGCTGGGGGGCCCCGAAGTCGCCGCTGTCCTTGTAATCACCCTTCTCCAGCAGGTACTGCAGCCCGCGGTAGCCGGGGTACTGGTAGCCGACCCACCTGCAGGGCCAGAGGTGGGAAGAGGGGACGTGGGGAGACAGGAGATGCAGATGGAGAGAGAGGGAGGGAATTGTTTAGCCACTAGGAAGGGTGGGGCCTCCCAATCATTTCACACTAACTGGGTGTTGAGCAGGTACACCCCCGCCCTTCCTGGGGCCAGCCTCTGCTATCTTCCTTCGCTTGATGGGGAGCTCACTATCTCCAGAAGCAACTTTTAACTGAAGGCCTGACACTGGGTTCAGAGGAAGGGGTGATCTCAAGCTCACTTAAGCTTAGAAGAAGACAGGCCTCTTAACCCAACCCCTGGCAAGGCCAAAGGACAGCAGGCTAGGTCCCAGGAGCCCTCCATGATCCCTCCACCCTTTGAAGCCATCACCATTTAGGGGTCACTCACTCTGAGTACCTGATGACCATTACAGTCTTCTCCCCAGAAAGCATCACAGTCCTGGCCCACATGGACCTGCCCATTCAGCCCCTGTGGACACCTCTAGCTCTGCTTCTCAGACTTGGGCCCCTATATCCCTTCAGCACAGCCATTCCGTCCCTTGTAGAGCCCATCAGTCTCACCAGGCTCCTCCCACCACAGGACCTTTGCATGTGCTGTTCTCACCGTCTGGGATGTCCTTCCTTCTCTTTACCTCTATAATACCTACTTTCTTGAGATCTCAGCTCAAGAGTGCCTCCCTCGGGGAAGGAGGCCAGATTCGTGTGGATTCCTAAACTATTAACAGTTGTCCGCAACCAGACTGCTAGCCACACAAGGCAGAGGCCAGGTCTGTTTAACCCACCTTGACTTACTGATGACTTAACACGGTGCCTGGCATATGACGTCACTCGACAAATTGAATCAATGAATGAATAAACGAGTAAATGGAGGGGAACATGAATACAGAACCTTGCACGCTCTCAGAGTTTGACAAGCCCCAGAAAGCCAGTATGTGTTGGTAAACTAGCTCTCCTGGAGGGGGCGGGCAAAGTCTTGATTTGTAACGTTTTCCAATTTCTGAGGTGTAAATACTTCATGATGGCTCATTTCAAGTTGCCAATGATTAAATAACCAGCTCACGTAAATTCTGAAACGTTAACAGTCAGCTTTTGCAAGCTGGTACAAGCCGTCTCCAGCACACCACTGCCCAAAGCCCATCGTCAGACTCCCCGTGGAATCCAAATTTTTCACATTGAGAAATTCCCCAATGCTGATGGCTGAGGTTTATGTGCCGAAGTTTAACTTGGTGGAGAAGGATCCCTCCTATTTCCAATCTCAGGAACTCATGCAGTCAAAGGCCAGCACTGGCTGGACTTCCTGCCTCTCCCAGCTCTGTAAGACCACTCAACTCATTCCCA
Organism: Aethalodelphis obliquidens; assembly: GCF_003676395.1. Lineage (NCBI taxonomy): Eukaryota > Metazoa > Chordata > Mammalia > Artiodactyla > Delphinidae > Aethalodelphis > Aethalodelphis obliquidens. Next base: position 5,349,199 of record NW_020837972.1, read on the forward strand.
GCTTCTGCTCCCCCCTACACCCTCCCCACCTCTGCCTTACCCTGCCCCCCCCCCCACCATTTACTGTCTTGCTCTTTGGGGCTGAGGTTAAGGCCAAGGTTTCTCTCCTCCAGAGGTAGGGTGTTGCCCAAAAGGCAGATCAGGATGGAACTTCAGGGGCTGAAAGCCACATGTAGGCTGATGATTTCAACGCCCATTTTCCAATGAGAAGACTGAGATCAGGAATGTCTAAGATCCCCAGAGTTCCGGACAGAGCAGGACTTAGCAGCCCAGGGTCTGGGCTCCTGGGGCGGGGCGAGCCAGGGCTGGCTGTGCACTCACGTGCCACTCTGCACCCGCACAGAAGACACCTTCTCCTGGTAGCCGTGGGCGTGGAAGCTGGGCACATCATCGTCTATCACCTCCATCTTCTTCCCTGTGAAGTTGGGGTTCTCATAGAGGATGATCTTATGTTCCTGGCTGTCCTGTGGACAGGGAGTGGGGGAAAGCGAGTGTGGGTGAGAGCGCCCAGGGTGCCCTGGAGTTGGGACCAGCAGGCTCCACCTGCAGCCCTCTGGCCCAAGACCCCCACCACGTGAGTGTCTATGGCAAAGGCATCCAACAGGGTTTGTTCATTAAGATCCTACTGGGCTATTTTCACATAACAGACACTCCAGATTCTACACTTTGGGAACTATTTGATTCTGAAATGGCATTTTCCCTCCCAACGCCTCAACTCCCCTTTTAAAAACTAAATGGCAGCCATGATACACACACACACACACACACATGGGCTTATCGTGCCTCTAGCAGACACTTGAAATATTTTGGCTTTCCTTCATCTCCACATATCTTCCCATCCTCCTGTTCCTGTGACATTTTTCTTAGTCATCTCCTTTCATCCTTTAAACTACTCTTATGCTGTTTGGTGGATAAGAAAACTGAGGCTTAGAGAGGTAAAGTGACTTGGTCAAGGTCACACAGCCGGAAGTGCCAGAGCCAGCAGAGGAACCCAGGTCTGTGGAACGCCAAGTCCAACGTTCTCCGATTTTCCATCTAGCTCTGGGGAGAACTAGACTGGGCTGGGGAGGTTTGGGAGTATAACTGAGCATCGCTGGGCCCTCTGCCCTCCAGAGAGTTCACATGCTAGTAATCAGGATCAGAGAAGCTCTGAAAGGTTACACTGGCATGAGTCGTGAACAAGAGCTAAACTGCCTTCTCCTCCAGCCCGAAACCCAGAATTTCTTTGAATATTTATGGTGGCAATCATTTATGGAACGATTGCTTTGTGACAGAAATCACACAGCCCTGGACAGCACCATCCGCATAGAATAGAATGTGAACAGCGCCCCCTGGAGCATCTTGAATGAAGCCCCTGAAGTCATACGACGTGGCAGTTCTCAGGCTAAGCCTGCTGGTGTCTCAGGACAGTAGATACTAATATCCCCATCTTACAGGTGAGGAAACTGAGGCTCAGGGAAGTGAAGTGACTTATGCGAGGTCACACAGCCAGGAAGTCTCCCGCCAGTCAGAAGGGGCACGATGCCAGAGGTAAAGGCTCCTTCCTGGTCCCCAGACCGCTGGCTCCAGGCGGGCAAAGAGAGGAAGAAGATGAGGGTCAGGGGCTTACCACTTTGATGGGCCTCAGGGAGCTGAGGGAGTCTGTCCTCCGGCTGCTGGTCCATGAGTCCCAGCGGGGGTACTCGCCCTTCTCAAACACAAACTGCTCCCCTTTGCAGTTGGCTTGCTCGTAGCCCACCCAGCTGCAGTGGAGACAGAGAGAGAGAGGGCAAGTCAGGCTCACTCCAGGCTTCCTCTGGTGGGACCCCGGCTACTCGTTTGGGCCCCAGAGCTCACAGTGGCCCAGTTCATCAAAATGAGTAGCAGGGCTTCCCTGGTGGCGCAGTGGTTGAGAGTCCGCCTGCCGATGCAGGGGACACGGGTTCGTGCCCCGGTCCGGGAAGATCCCACATGCTGCAGAGCGGCTGGGCCTGTGAGCCATGGCCGCTGAGCCTGCGTGTCCGGAGACTGTGCTCCGCAACGGGAGAGGCCACAGCAGTGAGAGGCCCACGTACCGCAAAAATAA
>NW_020837972.1:5351363-5362803 GCF_003676395.1 Aethalodelphis obliquidens
AAAAAAAAAAAAAAAAAAAAAAAAAAAAAAAAAATGAGTAGCAGCCTCATTTAAATCCAAGCACAGCAAATCCAAGAGCAGCATCACCTCAGTTATCCAGAACCCAGCACAGTGCTGACTTCAATCATCTGGAACGTAACCAAGAAATAAGGAGGAAGCCTAAAAGATGGCCTAACAACAAACACAGATGTATAGAACCCACGTCCCAAGGCCAATGGTATGCTGGCAAATTAAAAGCCAGCTCTGAAAAACAAAACAAATCCTGTTTGTAGCGTTTGCTAATTTCCATGGTGTAAATACTCCCACCGTGGCCAGTGTCAAAGCTCTCAGTGTGACATCAGTGAACATGGAGTTGGGAAGAAATGTGCCCAATCAGCTTTTACCACCGAGAACGGACTGCAGAACATCCCTGTATCTAAAGCTCACGTACCTTGCTCATACCAACCCCTTCTCTCTGGATCTCTTTCCTCTTTGGTTCTTCTTTTTTTTTTTTTTGCGGTACGCAGGCCTCTCACTGTTGTGGTCTCGCAGGCTCAGGGCCATGGCTCACGGGCCCAGCCACTCCGCACCATGTGGGATCCTCCCGGACCGGGGCACAAACCTGTGTCCCCTGCATCGGCAGGCGGACTCAACCACTGCGCCACCAGGGAAGCCCATCTCTTTGGTTCTTGATGGTGGTCTCTGGACTCCTACGCTACACAAAACTCTAACAGTCTTAGATCCACAGTAGAAGAGAAAATCCTTAAAGGGAAGGATTACCTGCTGGTGGGGCATGGCTAATAGAGGAAAGGGGACAATAAGAAACAGGTGGCACCGACTTCATGACGCCTGGCATTCTGGGGCGTTCATCGCAGAGGCAGACAGTTCAGCCTGGCACAGGGACAACTCTTTGGAACAGTCATCTAAGTTCTTAACGGAAGGAGAGATGGTGTTTCTTGCTGCTTTTAGCAGAGGATGCCCTCTTGATGTGGCAATTCAGCTTTAGACAACGTGTCCTTAGAAAACAGTTGTCAAAGAGCTCACAGATACACGGGTAACGATGTCCATCACGGTGTCGTTTATAATATCAAATAATCAAAACAACTTACGCATCCAACGGGCAGGGCCTGGTTGAGTAAATTATGTCGTATCCCGTAATGAAATGTTACAAAGGTATGAAAAACAATGAAGTAGGACAGGGGTTCTCAAACTTAACTGTGCAGAAATATCACAAGGTGGTGGGTTTGTGAAATGCAGATTCCTGGGCTCCAGGCCCAAGAGTTTGATTCACTGGGCCAGGGCTGGGACCCAAGAATCTGCACTTTGGGGGCTTCCCTGGCGGCGCAGTGGTTGAGAATCTGCTTGCTAACGCAAGGGACACGGGTTCGAGCCCTGGTCTGGGAAGATCCCACATGCCACGGAGTGGCTGGGCCCGTGAGCCACAACTACTGAGCCTGAGCGTCTGGAGCCTGTGCTCCCCAACAAGAGAGGCCGCGATAGTGAGAGGCCCGCGCACCGCGATGAAGAGTGGCCCCCACTTGCCACAACTAGAGAAAGCCCTTGCACAGAAACGAAGACCCAACACAGCAAAAATAAATAAATAAACAAACAAAAAAAGCCAAGCATTTAAAAAAAAAAAAAGAATCTGCACTTCAAAGCCTCCCCACCTTCTATGATTCTGATACAGATTTACCTCCAAAAAACTCTTTGAAAAGCATTGACATAAAATGCTACTTAATGACATGGAGAGAATTTGAGATAAAAGTTTTCAAAATGAGTTATAAAACAGTATGTAAAGCATGATCTGACTTTTGATTAAGTATATATCTAATATATATTTGATGAAATATATACAGAGAAAAATATAAGTTTATATGAAAATCTTAATGGTTACTCTGAGTGGTAAGATTAGAGTCGTATGGTTTTTTGCACTAAACCATTGCTCCTTAATTTTAAACAATAAACAATAATTAATAAAAATATCAAAGTTATATTTTTTAAAAGAAAGCAGAGGAGGAATGTAAGGTCTATTTGAGAAATTCTTCCATCCAAATACTAAAAAAAAGACAACTGAAAAATCAGATGTGGTGCTTCAGTTGACAAAACTTCAGCCGTCCAGGAAGGCATGCTCTCAGGCACACTGATGCTCTGAGCGCATCAGCTAAGTGGGGCGGGCAGGGCCATTCCTTTGGCTGTGTTCTCCACACCAGGAGACTCTGATTCAATTAGGGGCATCACACACTGCAGAATTCCCAGTGAACCTTGAGGTGTGGTGCGGGTCATCCAGGACCCACACTAGACTCACTGACCTGTTGTTGGGGGTCACTGGTGGCCACCCCTGATTCCGGAGGCTCTTGGAGAGAAGGAACAGTCAGGGAACCACAAGGAGAGGCCCCTGCAGGCCGTGCTCAACTATGTCACCTGAGCGCGGCAGAGTCAGACCTGACCAGTCACCTCCCCTTCTCTCTTGGGCCAGGGGTCCCAAGCCTGCTGGCCCCCAAATGTGTCAGCATATCTGCGAAAACCAAGTATCCCCAGGTCCTGGGAAGGGAGTGGTGGTTGCAGAGCTGGGGTATCCAGCTTTAAACCTCCCAGGAGAGCGAGCACACTCCCAGAGCCAGAGATTGGCAGCTCTAAAAAGGTCCACGGGAGTCACTGTGTCTGTCTCCCTGCCTCAAGGAAGTGGATGACCTTGGTGTCAGGCTTTTCACATGAGCTCCATCCCATCGTCCCCAGGAGGACATGGTTAACCTCATCCTACAGAGGAGAAAACCGAGGCTCAGAGAGAGAGGTTCCTGGTCCAACATCACACAGCACAGAAGTGGTGGAACCAGGGTTTGAAACCCAGCTCTATCTGACCTCAGACCACAAGCTCTCTCCACAGGCTGCCAAGACCCCAAATCCTGGTCCCCTGATTGCACAGTCTAGGAGCTCAGTGAGAGCGGATCCCTCCAGCTCGCTCTACAGCCTGACTGCCTCACCCTGGCAACCCCTGACCAAGTGAGACCTCCCAGGTACTTACGGTCCAGCCTGCACCAGGACAGAGCCTGCCTTCTCCACGCCAGTCTCCTTCAGGTTGGGGCAGGGCCCATTGAGCTCATGTGAGTGGCCCTGGAAGTTTTCCTGCTCAAAGATGATGATCTGCAACAGGAGGAGAGAGTCAGACCCCCGTCCCGATGGGGAGGAGGGAGAACAGGGCAGCAGGGGTGGGAGGGCGTAGGGAGGGGACTCAGAGAGCCTTGGAGGATGCTGAAGGGTTCCACACTCGGGAATCATGAACCAAATATAAAGTCTGACAGTCTTGGCTCCAGTTACCAGCTGTGAGACCTTGAGCCAGTATTTCACCTGTCTGAGCCTCGGTTTCCCCATTTGTAAAATGGGAAATAAAGACAGAACCTACATCATGGGGTTGTTGGAAGGATTCAGAGGAGCGTAATGGCTAGCACACCATATTTGCTCTGGGTGTGGGAGGCATAATTATATTAAGGGACATGCTAAGGATCCCAAGTGGGTAAGTGGCAGAGCTGAAATCAGAGCCCAAGCTCGTCTGATGCTGTTTCCTGTAGAGCAGCATTTTGGTACCACTGGTCTGTGGACCAGAGTAGGGGTAGCAAGATGCTAGACCATGCTGCTTAAGCTTCTCCTGCCCCCATCAGAGCTGGACCAGTGCTGCCGTATCCACCCTCCACCCCCGTTTCACCCATAAGACTACGCATACCTGTGCCCTTTTCTTAAGCCCCCACAGGCTTTGCAGGCTTTCCTCCCCCTCTGGATACTTCTTAAGAGGACTTCACTCCCCTTGCCTCACCTGCCTCTCAGCAGCCCAGGGAAGGGCCGGCAGGATCCCCATCAGGAAAAGGGAAGATCAGCAAAACTGAAAGCGCTCCTCCGGCCTCAGAGCCAAGTGCTAAGAGCAGGGGGAGGGGGGCAGCTGCCTCCTGTCAGGATTCCAGACAGAACTTGGGGGCAGACGTTTGCCAGCCACACTTGCCCCAGGGGACTGCCTCTGGATGAAGGGGGACGGGGTTCAGGGAAGGGGGCCTCCAGGAGGGGCAGCTGCCCAATCCAGGCGGTCAGCACTGGCTGGGTAAACACGCCCCTCTCTCCCAGGCCGGGGATTAGCCAGACAAAGCCAGGGGAGGGAGGCCCAGCAAGGTTCACAGCCAAATTCCATGGGCTCAGTTCAGCCTTCACGATCACTGACGAGACCACAGATGGGTCAGGAGACGAACTGGGCTCCTACGTCGCCTCTGTTGCATCCAGCCGTGCAACCTGAGGCGGCCACGCGATGGCTCTGAGCCTCAGCTGCCCCATCTGCAAAATGGGGCATCATGCCTATTCTGCAGGCTTACTGAGAAGAATCAGGAACCTGGGAGTCGGGGGCTAGTGGATTATGACACTGGCCCGGGAGACAAGGGCTTACAGGGGCAAGGAGGGCAAGGCAGGTCAGACGCCCCATGCGTTTGCAAGGCCTCAGAGCCCAGGAGCTCAGTATTATTACTGTTGTTGTATGTATCAACAAATGGACGCTAAAACTTTACATATTACCTAATCCCTTCAACCTGCACCGTCCAATTCAGCAACTGCTAGATGTCTACTGAACATGGGCAACTAACCTGAATTAAAATGTGCTGTGGGTATCAAATACACATCAGATGTTGAAGATACAGTACGAAAGAAAGAATGTAAAATAGTTCTCTAATAATTTTTCTACTGACTGTACATTAGGATATATTGGGCTTAATAAAATCTATGAAAATTAATTTCCCTTTTCTTTTTACTTTGTTAACATGGCCACTAGGAAGCGTTAAAGTCCGTAAGTGGCTCCCATCTGAAATCGGTTGGACAGCGCTGCTCCAAGCCACATCGCACGGGGCTTCTTGCTGCTCAAACTTACCCATCTCACTCCAGCCCCCGGGCCTTTGCATTCACTGTGCCCTTGGCCGAGAATGCTCTCCCCTACCCCCCATTCCCCAACTTTCACTACTTCCTCACTTGACTGGGGGCTCTGTTCAATGTCACCTCCTCAGAGAAGTCCTCCCTGACCACCTTAGCTAACACGTTCCTCGTCCACCCTGACCCTAAAGAACCCACTCTTGTTTCTTCCTAACACTTTTCACTCCTTGAAGTTATATAGTAGTTTATTTATTGTCTTTCTTCTAGAAAGTAACCCTCTTAAGGGACAGAATTGGGGTGAGCTGGGGTGGGGGCCCAAATCAGACAAAAAGGCAGTTCCAGGACAGAATCTATGCCTGGGGCCTCCGAGGCAGAGGGAAACAGGAGGGCAGCCTGGTGGACTGTTGCTGGTAGAAGTTTGAAGGCAGATTCAGTGTGACAAGCCCCTGACATTGGGATAAGATCCCACCGCCCTTAGGAGGAAAAAACAAAGAAGGCTGGCGTTAGGTGGACAAGCATTAGGCTGAGCCTGTTTTCTTTGATTTTCTTTTTGGGGTTTTTTTTGCGGTACGCAGGCCTCTCACTGTTGTGGCCTCTCCGGTTGCGGAGCACAGGCTCCGGACACGCAGGCTCAGCGGCCATGGCTCTCGGGCCCAGCCGCTCCGCAGCATGTGGGATCTTCCCGGACCGGGGCATGAACCCGCGTCCCCCGCATTGGCAGGCGGACTCCCAACCACTGCGCCACCAGGGAAGCCCTGAGCCTGTTTTCTTTGCCTCTTCACAATTACCTTATGCCATGAGTCCAACGCTCCCCATTTTTTGAAGGAGGGACCTGAGGCTCAGAGAGGTCAAGTGACTGGCCAAGGTCACACAGCAGGTGTGGAGTCAGGATTCCCACCCCACCCCCCATTCACAAGCCCCCTCTCAGACTGGACCGAGGGTCTGCCTCAGCTTTGGGGACCCACCCTGGGCAATGGGGTAAAGGGTATGGCAGAGAAAATTAAGTCTCCAAAGCCAGAAGGATGCTAGTCGTGGGCTGGGGAGGGGCCTTCTGAATCAGCATCCCCTCCAGTGTGCAAGCTGGGGAGACTGTGGCCCAGAGAGGGGGAGCCCCAGAAAGGAAGGCACCAACCCCACTTTACAGCAGGGAAACCGAGCCTGGGAGAGGCACCGTGCTTGCCACCCCTTCCTCCCACATGGTACCCACCTTGGGGTTGAGGGGCTGAGGTTTGCCCGCTGGGGTCTGGTGGTCTGAGGCCATGGTGGGCGGTCCGGTGCAGGAATGACCTGGAAGGCAAGGCATGGGGGAAGCAGCAGTGAGGACCTCTCTCTGGGCCCTCGGTTCCCTCACTGGGGGGGTCAGGGGTGGTGGCGGCAGCGTGTCCCGGGGCCACATCACTCCAGCCCCACGTCCTGTTTTCTGTCTCCCTGATTTCAGGTTGTCCTAGGGCAGTGCGGACGGCCAGCGGCTGCCTGAACGTCCATCCTTAGCTTCGCTTCTTTGTGTCCAGGCCGGCTCCGAGGGGGGACAGAGAAATGAGTTCTACTAAAAAATAAAGTGAGACACTAGAGTGTGAGTGGGGACCCATTTGGCCCCAGATAATTGATGCTATTATGCATAAATTTCTTATGCATCGATTGGTATTACGCAGAAATTTCTTGATTCAAAGAAAATAATGTGGGCAGACAAACCCCACGCACTGGCTGTGCCTGGCCGGGTTTTAGCTCCCAATCTGCCATCTCACAAAGTCCCCTGGGCCCCCGCCGCTCATCCCCAACTTCCTCCTTGACTCCTGCCCCCCCCCCACATCCAGTACCCAGAATGCTCCTTTCCACCATTGGCCATATCCTCCCCTCCACCACCCAAATAGTACACAAGGCTGTGATGGAACTCCTGCCACAAGAAAGCAACGACGTGAGTATTATGGAAGTTCAGGCACTGTGGTCAGCAGCAGGGAGAATTTCTTAGCAGCCAAGAACGTCAGAAAACCTGGAAGTGTGTCAGTTTCTTCTCCCTTCCCACAGGATGGGCAGAGAACAGAGCCTGTGTTTTCCCAGTGTAGAGGGGAAACCTGTCTCCTTCTCCAGAGATAACATCCGGCTTCCAGAAGCTCCTTCCACACCAGAGGCCAGGCCAGGATGTTCCCCCAAAAGAGGACATTCAACTAAAGCAGGTTGGGAGCCAAACCTGCCCTTCTCCCCTAAGAAACCAGCCCTCTGGGTCTGTCACTGTGCCCAGGATGCCACATTACAGCCCCAGCACCATCCTCAGACTAAAGATTAAGCTCAGGTGGTTCAACTCAGGCGCTTCCTCCGCTGCGTACCAGCATCAAGGCCCTGGGAAGGTCATCCCCTCTGTGCCTCAATTTCCTGTTCTGTAAAATGGGGACAGGATGGTGCCTGGTCATAGCTATGAACAGGTTGTGATGATCCAATCATAGAACACAGAAAAGCTCAAGCACTTGGCAGCCGTCCCGGAACCCACTCGTGCTCAGTACACGGCACCAATTATGGCATTATTAGGGTCCTTTCCACCCAGTTTTAGTGCCTTTGGAGTCACCTGTTGCTGGGAGCTCCCCGAGAGGGGGGCTGCTTCCTAGCTGTCCCAAGGCGGGACACAGAGCCGGTGCCCGGGAGCGTTTGTGGATATGGAGAGAGCTGACTCACGGCCCTAGAAATGAAGCTGAACCTTCCGTGGTTTCACTCCTTCCACCTGCAAACCCTCAGCTATATTCTCCTCCACCGGCAAAACGAGGATGCTGATGGACTGTTTAATACTAATGAAGAGCATCACCAAAATACACACTGTGCCAGGCACCGTGCTAGGCCACTCACCTATGCATCTCTGAGCCCCACAGCCAAGGAGGTTTTATGACCCCCTTCCCATTTAACAGAAAGGAAAACCGAGGCTCAGCACCTTGAGGTCTTTGCCCCAAGTCACCCTGTCAGAAAGTGATAGCCTCTGGATTTGAACCCGGGTCTCCCACACTTTCCATCAGGGAGGAGGAGGAGAGAAAAAGGCAAGACAAGCAATAGAGGCATTCTTACCAGTGACACCAGCCCAAGAGTGCCCGTGGAGCCGGCCGGTGGGAGGCGGCATTTATACCTTCCCCAGCAGTGCCGGTGCCAAGGCGGGTGACCGCTGCGTCCCTGTGGAAAGCGGGGCGAGAATGCTGGATTAAGCCCGCACCAAAGCCCAGGTCAGCAAATGCCCACAGACATTGTGTCTCTGCACAATAATGTCATCAGCTTTCAGATTCGGCTGCGCCAGGGTGGTCAGGCGGTTGAGCAAGGAGATGCCCGCTTTGCATGCATCAGCCGTCCAGCTGCCAGGACCAGGGGCATGCTGGGTTCACTGATGTGGTCAGTTGAGCCCTGGGGGAGGCAGACAGAGGCAAATCTCAGCGGCTCTGGTGAAAAAAAAACAAGGACAGGAAGGTGGTTTGGCAGGGTCCAGCATCCCTCCATCCACCCACGCATTCCACAAATACTGATCAGGCATGCGCTCGGAGCCAAGCGCTGCTCCAAGGGGTAGTGCCAGGGAGGGGACCACCCAGGAAGGCTCCTGGGAAGAGTCCAAGTCCTCAGGGATGAGGAGACATTCGCCTGGGAAAACGGGTTGGGAGGAGGGTTCCAAAGAGAAGGGGACCAGGTACAAGGCAATGTCGCGGTAAGAAGACCTGCAAACAGGTTAATGCAGCTACAGGGTGGGCTGTGGTGGGGCAGGGCCTGGGCTGGGCGGCCAAGGTGGGAAGAGGCCTGATCTTGCAGGGCTGAGGAGAGGAATCTTCATCCTGAAGGCCTCTGACTGTCCCAGCACTCACTGTTCCTCAGGGGGGTGCCCTTAGGATCCTTGGGCCCCATGGTGTGGAGAAACCTCTCACATCCCTCCTGCCGGCCTCATCGCTGCCTCATGGGCATTTGGCCTTAACTGGCATTCCTCCAGTTTGCACATCCTCCCTGTAGACAGCCTGTGTCCTGACTGAATCCAAGGTCAGGCAGCAGAGAGGGGACAGCACGGGGGTTTGGAAACTGGGTTTGAGTGAGGGGACTTGCTTGCCCCCGCCTTCCATGCCCCCCCCCCCCACACACACACGCACCCCAGCCCCCTGGGCATGCTGTGTCTCTCTGTAGCACTTCTCACCACCTGACATCATGTTACTCATTTATCTGCTGTCATTCCAAATACAAGATAAGCATCTCGAGGGAAGGGCCATTGTCTGCCTGGTTCACCACCTGTTGGGCTGCACCCGCAAGCCTGTGAGCCTTGTAGTTTCCCAGGCTTGAGACCAAAGAAGGAGCCCAGAGACAGCGACAGAGACATCAGTGGTTTATTGGACAGAGGATATTGGACATAAACGCTTCTGGAGCGACACCTCACCATGTGCGGCCAATGGCTGACCACACATGGCCGAATTCTCCAGCTACTCAGGGAAGAAGGAGGCTGCCCTTTATAGGGGGAAATGACGTCAGGTGGGCTCCTCAATAACCAGGGACTAATGAAGAGGGTTGGGTGGTCATGTGAGTGAAGCAGGGGCTGGTCGAGCAGGGGACGGACACAGAGCAAGAGAACATCCATCTTGAGGGGCCTGACCATACACGCCACCCCTACAGACCCCACATGACCCTTGCAATCCGGGTCCACCCCTCTGCCCCGATATCCCTGGGGTCAGGCCGGGGCCCGCTGCAACCAAACACCACAAATGCAATCTAGACCCCAGCAGCTAAGGAGCATCACAAGGAAGCCGGGTGCTTGTCGGGTCAGCTTTTCACGTAAGTCCAGCGGAGGTCCACAACGGCAACCAGACTCATCTCGCAGTGAGGCCACCACTGCCGCCCAGTCTGAGAACAGATTCCCTCCACTCAGACTAGGGTCGAAACGTAAGCTTCAACAGGCGCAAGACGGGGACTATCACGACCATCGAGCAAAATACAAACAGTCACGGCACTGAGACAACCCACCTGCCTGCAGGCCACACCCCCTGTCCACCCTCGGTCCCCACAAACGGCGCTGAATACTGAAGAGGCGGTTAAACAACAGGCCACCGGGTTAATATAATGGCGCCTTTCTCCAGGAGGGGCCCAGGTTAATTACCTTAGCGGCCTTAGGCGGGGTCGGGGAGAAGACAGGAAATCTGTAAGCCCCTTTCTAATGCTGTTCCCCACGAAGCGGCAGACACAAACCACCGGGACTTACCTGCCAGTCCCAGGACACCTTATAACTGTTCCCCGGGGGTAGACCCTGCGGCAAGGCCAAAAGTGAGCTGTTGTCCTGACAGGTGCTTGGCAACGGTCCTTTGGTCCCTCGGTGTCAACAGCTGAGCTAGTGTTGACTAGTTGCCTCTAGGTTAACACGGCGTAGGCGCCGGGACGATGCTCCGGGAACGCTCAGGGATATTTCTCAGGGCTCAAGTCAGCCTCCTGGTCCACGTGTTGAGAGCGAGCTCCCCTCTCAATCGTTCAAGTGGTCCCGTCATAGCCCCGCAGTGGTGGGGTAGCAAGGCAGGTGGAAAAGCGAGTGTATGGCATTTTTATCAGCCCATCCCTGGGCTTCATGGTCCTTGGTGGCTATCCGTGTCCACGGGGGTCCTGTAGGTCACGCATGCTGTTCTAGACCCTGAATAGTGGTTGTGATGCTCGATGACTTGGGTCAGCTCCCACCTGTGGTAACGCGTTGTAGACGGCCTGTAGCTGTGGTCCCATCCCCCTGTATCGTTGCTCTGCCCCCTCCCATAGCTGGGCCCAGAAACCCAAGGGTTCTCTTATTATTCTGCCATTGCCACACCAAACCCCTCTGGGTAACTGGCCGCGTCCAATTCACAAGGCTGTCCCTGAGTTAATATCCCTAAAGCCTGTGTCTGTAATTGCGTAGGGGTGCTGTTTCGGGGTAGGCTTGTCTTACCCGTCCAGATAACACCCAAGTATCTGATGGATAATCCAGGTCCTTGTGTTTCCTCCGTATTCATACCAGCCATCCCCGTGCAGTCAGATGAACCCCGAGGGTGGAGCTGCTACTTCTAAACTGGAAAGCGACTCTGAGTTGAACAGGGCATCCTCAATGTAAGGAAGAGAAAGGCGGCTCTGGTGGTGGCCAGCCGCCCCAGGGCCCCGCGTGCTAGTGGACGGCCGCCTCGGGATCACCCCCCGCAACTTCCCGTTCCCGCAGCTCGGCGCTCACGGGAGTTTCCTGGGCCTCCTGGTTGGCCGGCCAACTGTTGGGCTGCACCCGCGGGCCTGTGAGCCTTGTAATTGCCCAGCCTTGAGCCTGGTACATCAACGGTCACTGGACACGGGACCTTACACGTCCGAAGCAAAGGGTCCTGGGGCGACACCCCGCCACGCGCAGACTGCGAGCAGAACATGGCGGCACTCTTTACCCCGGATGGGGGGGGAGGGAGGCTGCCATTTATATGGGGCTCATCAGTTACCAGGGAAACCAGCAGCTTGGGCACGCCCCTCACGGCCCTCAGGTTAATAACCATCACGAGGCCAGGTGTTTCCCTTTAATAAACTAGCAGGTGGAGCCGCTCTGGGCTAAGGATTAGGACAATCACTTGCTGGGGGC
>NW_020837972.1:5363203-5439006 GCF_003676395.1 Aethalodelphis obliquidens
GGGGGGGGGGGGGGGGGGGGGCAGGTACGGTCACGTGAGCAGGTGCAGGTGAAGCAGGGGCTGGTCCAGCAGGGGACGTACAGAGAGCAAGAGAACAGCCACCTTGAGTGGCCTGATCGTACACCATCATATCCCCAAAGCCCAGTGCCTGACACGTAGTAGGGACTGCCGTAACCAAGGGCCCCAAACTAGTGGCTCGAAACAACAGAATTTGGGGATGAAATGGTACAGCCTCTATGGGAAATAGTATGGCGGTTCCTGAAAAAATTAAGCATAGAATTCCCACATGATCCAGCAATTCTACTTCTGGGAATACACCAGGGACTCCAGCAGGTATTTGTACACCTATGTTCACAGTAGAATTACTCACGATGGCCAAAAAGTGGACACAGCCCAGATGTTCACTGACAGATGAATGGATCAATGAAATGTGTTCTATCCTTACGATGGAATATCATTCAGCCTTAAAGGGAGGGAAATTCTGACACAGGCTACAACCTGAACGAAACTTGAAGACATTATGCTAAGTGACAGAAGCCAGACACAAGAGGACAAATACTGTATGTTTCCACTTCTAGGAGATTCGTGGTGCAGTTAAGTTTAGAGACAGAGAGTAGAATAGTGGTTGCTGGGGTCTGGAGGGAGGGGGGACGGGGGAATTATGGTCTAATGAGTACAGAGTTTCAGTTTGGCCAGATGAAAAACACTTCTGGAAACGGATGGTGGTGATGATTGCACAAGACTGTAAATGTATTTAACGCCACTGAACTGTATACTTAAAAGTGGTTAAAACGGTAAATTTTATGTTATGATTATTTTACTACAATAAATATAATGTCACAAAAAGACTTCCAGAAATGTATTGTCTCAGAGTTCTGGAAGCTAAAAGTCTGAAATCACCTTCTTCTTTTTCTAAGATTTTTTTTTTTATTGAAGTATAGGTGATTTACTATGTTGTGTTAATTTCTGCTTTACAGCAAAGTGGTTCAGTTATACGTATATACATTTTTTTTTAAATATTCTTTTCCATTATGGTTTATCATAGGATACTGAATATAGTTCTCTGTGCTGTACAGTAGGACCTTGTTGTTTATCCATTCTGTATACAATAGTTTGCATCTGCTAATCCCAAACGGCCAAACCTTCCCTCCCCCATCCTCCCCCCGCCCCCCGGCAACCACAAGTCTGTTCTCTATGTCCATGAGTCTTTCTATTTCACAGATAGGTTCATTTGTGTCATATTTTAGATTCCACATATAAGTGATATATGGTATTTGTCTTTCTCTTTCCGACTTCACTTAGTATGATAATCTCTAATTGCATCCATGTTGCTGCAAATGGCATTGTTTCGGGGGTTTTTTATGGCTGAGTAGTACTCCATTGCATATATGTACCACATCTTCTTTATCCATTCATCTGTCAGTGGACATTTAGGTTGTTTCCATGTCTTGGCTATTGTGAATAGTGTTGCTATGAACATAGGGATGCATGTATCTTTTTGGATTAGAGTTTTGTTTGGATATATGCCCAGGAGTGGGATTGCTGAATCATATGGTAACTCTAGTTTTAGTTGAAATCACCTTCTTGATGTTACAAAGAGTACAGGCCTTGGTGTCCCCAAACACAGTTTGATCCTTAGATACAAAGGAGCCAGAGCTACAAGGAGCCTCGGAGGCCACCAAGTCGAGAACTTGTCCCCTCTTTCAGCACCGACACTCCCTTCTCATGACAATTATTGTGTGACAGCGCTTTCCTGAAATAAAATTGAAACTATAACTCACCTATGTACATACTTTCAGAATAAATTCATAATAAAATGTCCTAACTATAATATATAAGAATAAATAAAATAAAATAAAATGTGTAATGATATGTATCTCAATAGATAAAGGTTTGGACACAGTTATACCAGAATGATGCAAACAAGGAGTTAGGTATTTGTGCTACTTACAGTGGACAAGTTTGGGTAAGAAGTTAATATTGGGGCTTCCCTGGCGGCGCAGTGGTTGAGAGTCCGCCTGCCAATGCAGGGGATGCGGGTTCGTGCCCCGGTACGGGAAGATCCCACATGCCGCAGAGCGGCTGGGCCCGTGAGCCATGGCCGCTGAGCCTGCGCGTCCGGAGCCTGTGCTCCGCAGCGGGAGGGGCCACAACAGTGAGAGGTCCGCGTACCGCAAAAAAAAAAAAAAAAAAAAAAGTTAATATTGAACTGAATGTGTGCTTGACATTTTCATATGCCCATGAAGGATCTTCTTTAACATAATACAGCCAGACATGCGGATTGGCCCAGAGGTGATTTATTGGTGATGCAAACACTGCGGGCAACATCGCCGCAGGTGCCATGATTCTTTCCAAAATGGGGAGGAATGCTTGGTCAAGTTCCCACCCGAGGGTAGGGAGCTGGGGTATTTATACACTAATTCCTGTTAGCTATTGGATGAGGGCTGCTCCTAGTAGGCATTAACTCCCCAGAATGCCAGCTGCCCCCCGGCACACAAGCATGCACATGCCGGCAGCTGGAAGTGGCCCCCACACACCACCATTTCAGGTTCTAAGGCATATGGGAAAATACATAGCATCTGCTACCATCCAGGAGCAGATAAAAGACATCCAGGGTGAAGGCTGGGGAGAGGGGGCCGCTGGCAGCAGTAAGTGGCAGGAGGACCCCAGGAGAAGCAGGTGGGGGGGATGCATTTGCTGAGGCTCCCTAATGGTGGACCCCTAGGAGGATGCCCACAGAGTCCGCCGCCCAGCTCCCAGGGGTCCTTGGGCTGCAGTCCTGTCTCCATGAGCCCTGCTCACCCCCCAGGTCCCATTCTCCCCGTGAAGCCTTGTCACAGCTTGGACTCCCCAAGCCCGGCCACGGAGCCTGGGTTCCTTATTTTCTTGCTTGAGCTGGCAGCCTTAGGATGACCCCCCATTACTGAGTAACTGGCAAGTCTCTCTGCTTCATACAACCACGGAGCCCATATCTAGGGTCATCATTTCTCTTTTTTCTTTTTTTTTTTTGCGGTATGCATGCCTCTCACCGTTGTGGCCTCTCCCGCTGCGGAGCACAGGCTCCGGACGCGCAGGCTCAGCGGCCATGGCTCACGGGCCCAGCAGCTCCGCGGCATGTGGGATCTTCCCAGACCGGGGCACGAACCCGTGTCCCCTGCATCGGCAGGTGGACTCTCAACCACTGCGCCACCAGGGAAGCCCTAGGGTCATCATTTCTAATGAGGATGAGGATGAGGATGAATATTTCTAGAGCCCACACTTTATCTGTTGTTCTCATCCCTTTCTGCCAATTAATCTTATGCTAATACTCAAAACAACCTAGATAGTGTTATTAACTTCATGTTACAGATGAGGTGACGGAGGCACAGAGAGGTTAAGTGACTTGCCCAAAGGCACACAGTAAGTGGTGGAGCCTGGAAAGAAACCTGGGTGATGTGGATCAAAAGCCCATCTCAGAGGGAGACGCAAGAGGGAAGAGATATGGGGATATATGTATGTGTATAGCTGATTCACTTTGTTATAAAGCAGAAACTAACACACCATTGTAAAGCAATTATACTCCAATAAAGATGTTAAAAAAAAAAAGCCCATCTCAGGTGTACTGCCTCTAACCATTAGTCTACAAAGCCTCTCAATTAAGTAAAGTGACTTCCTGGCCCTGAACCTTGACCTTTTGTCACTGAGGGATGCCTTTGCTTCACTGTCCCTCTCAGGCTCTGCCCCTGTGTTAGGTGGAAATTTAAGTCTAGGTTGGAGTTAAGAGCAGCCTTTTGGGGTTATGCAGGCCTGGGGTCAAATCCCAGGTCTGCTGCTCCCTGGCTGTGTGACCTTCAGAGTTGGCTGCCCCTCTCTGTGCTTCTGAGGTCTTTAGTGGGGTTGAACGGGATAATGCATGGGAATACTTGCAGAGAGCAAGCTCTCCTTGACACAGATGGTTATTATGGGTTTCAGGCTTTGGACAGGGTCTGTCCCGAATATGGGGTCCAGCTGAACTCTACCTCTAGAGTTAACCCAGCTGCAGTGCCTGGGACCAAGTCTGGCCCGAGAGAGGGAGGGGAGGGGGCACTGTCCCCAGTACTGCGTTGGCCTCCTTGCCTCCACTGATCCATAACCCTGGAGCCTGCCAGGGGCCTTCCTGGTGTAAATTGAGACCAGGCATGGACACCTCTTGCCCAAAACCTAGAACACAGCAGGTGCTCAATAAACAGCCGCCGCCTTCACGGACAGCAGCTGCAGCAGCGGGGAAGGTTCAGCTACAGCATCGACAGCTGGTGGGCAGGGCGACCTGAGCTTTGGAGATGGACACGAACTTGAGTTCTGGTCCCACCACTTAAATGTGGTGGCACTTGGGACAATTTACTTCAACACCCTGGGCCTCAGTATCCCTCTCTGCAAATGGAGGTCATGATCACCCATCACAGATGAGAGCTGATTCTATAAAGCAGTAGTGGACTCGGTGACAGTAGGGGCTGGAGAGCAGTGACTACTATTATTCTTGTTAAAATTGTTGCTGTGGCAACCGTTGTTTCCTTTTCTGTGATGTTTCTCCGCCCCTGATGGATACATCAGAGCGTGTAGGGCTCAGAAACAGATGTTCTAGCATCAAAATACAGGGTTCAAACCTCGGCTCTACCACTTCCTGTCTGTGTGGCCCTGGGAAGGTGATACGGCCTCTCTGAGCCTCGGTTTCCTCATCTGTTGAATAGGATGAATAACTGTGCCTTCCAAGGTCTTCGTTAGGATTCGACGAGATGATGATGCATAAAAAGCCCTAGCACTGGGTCTGGTGTTCAGTGAGCACTGATGGATAAAGCATAACAAGGCGTCTCTCTGTGACAGGGAGGAAGGAGTGGGTGCTGGTGGGAGGAAGGGGTGAGGAGGGGTGGGTGCTGCCGTCCCCACATCCAGGGAGTCAACCCCTGCCTTCCACCTGCCTCCTTGCTGGGTGCCCTCACCCACCCCAGCTCTGCCCTACACACCAATGTAGGAATAATTCGAGGTGATTTCTCAGCTGTGCATATTTTTTTAAGCACACAGGCTGAAGTAACTGAAAATTGCCCCATTTTATTTAATGTCTTCCTGGGGCCCTCCCAGGCCTCCCCCATACCAGCGGCCTTTAGCCGTGGGGAGGCTGCGGGAGGCCGGAACGGGCTGCAGGGGCAACAGGGGAGCAAGGTCGGAATTGGCTCCTGGAGATGGGAGGGGTGATCCCCGGAGGCCAGCTGTGTTCTGACTGTCAGACGGGACAGTCCCTCCTATTCCCATGGCGGGGAGGGGGGCGGGGAGCGGGCGGCAGAGGAGACTCATGTGCGCAGCCACGGTGTCCCCCCTTGGGCTGGAGGAAGCCACTGAGGCTCAGGGCCGGCGGGTGGGATGGGGGCTTAGCCCTTGAGCCGAGGCTGCAGATCTCTGGGCAGGGCGACAGTCACCAATGCGTGGAAGAGAGCGGGTCAGGGGCACCATAGCATCACGGCTCGCCCGGATCTCTGCAGGAGCTCCCCAACCGGTCTCCCTGCTTCCCCCTTGGTCCCACCGTCTCTGCTCTGCGCCACAGCCAGAGCGCTCCTATTAAACCCAAAGACAGACCATGTCTCGCCTCGTTCAAACTCTCTGTGGCTCCCGCCCCCGGGAGAAGAGTCAGACTTTCCCAGAGTCTGTGGAGTCCTAAATGCCGACCGCACGCCCTCTCTGACCCCCCTCCCCATCTCTTACTTAACCCTCCTTGCTGTGTCTCCATCACTCAGCCGCACTCCAGCCTATGACCTTCAAGCCTGTTCTTCCTCCGCCTGGAATGTTCTCATGGGTCATTCAGGTCTGAGGTCAAATGTCACCTCCTCAGAGTTCTCTGACCGTGACCCCATCACTCTGCATCCTTGTATCCCGCTTCCTTGTCCTTAGCCCTTCCCACCTCCTGACATTATATTCAAATTTACCTGTTCATTTACGTTCTGTCCCTCCTAGAAGGTGAGCTCTGTGTGGGCGGGACTCTGCTTTGTTCACTGCTGTGACCTCAGGCCTTGAACAGGGCCTGGCACTTGTGGAATAAGTTAGTGAAAATAGAGACTGACGGAGAGATGGAGGGGGAATGATGGACAGGTGGATGGGAGAAAGGAAGGATGGATGGATTAATGGGCGAAAGGACTGATGCAAGGATGGATGGATGGGAGGGCTGGATGGGTAGATGGATGGACGGATGAGTGGATGGATGGATGGATGGAGGGAGGGAGGGATGGAGGGATGGACAGAGGGAGGGAGGGATGTAAGATGGATGGATGGAGGGATGGATGGATGGGTTGATGGGAGGATAGAAGGAAGAATTGAAAGAATGGGTAGAAAGATGGGTGGGTAGAAGGAGGGATGGATAAATCAATGGACAGAAGAAAACACAGAAATATGGAAGGAAGACGAGAAGGATGGATGGATGGATGGATGGACGGACTGACAGATGGAGACACAGGCAGACAGACACAAAATCGGGGCAGGATGCGCATGTGGTTCTGCCTCAAATGGAAGCACAGCTCACAGCCCTCCCTTGGGGCTCTCAGAACCCTCAAGCCCCAGCCTCCTTCATCCTGCCCCTCCCCTGGGCTCTACCTGGGGCCCAGCCCCCTCAAAAAGTGACACGGAGGAACATGGCAGGTGGGGGACCGGCCCCAGGCTTTATTGAGCAGATTCCGGGGAAGGGTGGCCAGGCAGGCCCTCACCCCGGCCCTGGAGCCGCCTCTTCTTGCCCTTGCTGCCCCCCAGGGTGGGCCTGGGCCACTGGGGCCTGGGCGCCCTTCAGCTGCTGAGGAAGCAGCCCCGCTTGTGCCACTTCTGGTCGCGGATGCGGCGCACAGACTGCAGCTGGGGCTGGTTGGCGTCCCACTCGTTCCAGTGGCGGTACTCACCCCGCTCAAACACGTACTGGCGGCCGCGGTAGCCGGGGAACTCGTAGCCAACCCACCTGCAGGGAGACCAAGGTCGGGGTGAGGGTGGTAAGTGTCCAATCTCTTGCCTCCGGCCAGACCGAGTCTTTTAAAGCCAGCGTTTGATCATGCCCTCCACCTGCCTAAATCCCTCCCTGGCTCCCCAGTGCCCTCGGGATGAACTCAAACTCCTAATCCTGCCCACAAGATTCTTCACGTAGCATCTCTAGCCTCATCTCTCATTCCTTCTTTATACCCCACACTCCAGCCTGTCTTATTCTATTCTCCCTGAACCTGCATGTCTCTGAGCCTTTACACATGCTGTTCCTTCTGCCTGGAATGCTTGTCCTTGCCCCAACCTTATTTCATCTCCTCTTTCATTAGTATCCTTTACATATCAATTCAGATATCTCCTCCTCCAGAAAGCCCTTCCTGACACCCCCAGGCTGAATCAAGTGCCTCATCAGGACCCTCAGAGGCCCTGTACATCCCCCATCACAATTCTGATCACAACGAATTGCGAATACTATTTCCTTGTCTGTCTCCCTATAAGACTGTGAAATTCTTGAGGGAGGAATTGTATAGTTCTTGTTGCCCCCATACCCTGACCATAGGTGATAACTTAGTAAAAAGTTGTTGAATACATTATTATCAGGTAGAGGTGGCACCTTTCAAGGCCCAACCCCAGATCACAAGCCTGCAAGTGAGATACAGTCACCTGGACAAAGGGATGGTGATCCTAAGATTGTATTAACAGAGATATCAAGCCTAGAAGGAGGGAGGTGATGAGCCTGCTCTCCTATGTACTACTCAAGCCACGCCTACCTACAGGCTGGGTTCCCTGGTAAGAAGGACAAAGATTGCGAAAAGGAAAAAAATATCTGAGTTCAAGGGCCTAGGGATGTTCAGAAAAGGAGTGAAGATTTTGATGGAGACAGGTAAGGGGGACAGACTTCACTTGGTTAAAAAAAAAGATAAAACTGTCTATAAGTCAAGGCTTCCTGGATAACCAATGGTACAGGAATGCAAGCAATTGGACATTCGCCTCATGGGGGATCTTGAATGGGGCTTTGAGCACCGTTGGTATAGACGCACTGACTTGAGTGAAGGGCCTCCGGGCCTGAAGGAGCAGGAAACGTCAGCTGTGTAGGAAATTGTGAACAAAGATTCTGTGTGGAGCCAGAGGCATGCCAACTGGAGGACAGGGCAGGGGTAAGAGTGGGATCAGGTCCCTTACGTCCCGTTGATGGCCCGGACGCTCGCCACACGGTCCTGGAAGCCGTGAGCCCAGAGGCTGGGCACGTCATCGTCCACTATCTCCATCTTGCGGCCGCCGAAAGCCGGGTTCTCAAAGAGATGCAGCTTGTGATCCGGACCATCCTGGGGGCAAAGACCACGGGGTGAACCGGCTGCTCCCATGCCCAGAACAGGGGGCAGGGAGGCTCCAGGAGAGAATTAAGTCAAATAACGTCCACCCCCAGAGCTGGTCTCCTTAGGCATTTTAGAGCCAGAGAGCCGTGAAACCAAGAGGGGCCTTTCAGGTCTGGTTAAAAACTCCGTCATTTAGCAGGTAGGGACAGCGAGGCACAGAGAGGGTGGCAGGAGGACAGAATTATTCACGTAGAATGCCAGCCAAGCCCTCGGCTGAGCTTGTGGAAGGAGCTTGCCTCACGAGCTCCAGGCACGTCCTGCTTCTAGGCGTTATACTCACAATTTGCAGAGGCCGGAGGGACAGGAGGCTGTCACCGCGGTGGCTGTTGGACCACGCGTCCCAGCGAGGATAATCCCCCTTCTCCAGGACATACTGCTCCCCGCGGAAGGCCCTGCGCTCAAATGCCAGCCACCTGCAGGAGGAAAGAGGCCTGGGTCGCCTCTGCTGCCCTGCGGGAGGACCCAAGACTAGTGAGGGGGGTGCCCAAGAGCTGCTGACTTTTGACCCTGCACCTTCCCTCCAGCGCTACTACTGAGCCCCGGTCCTGGTATTGAGGGAGCTGCTGGAACATACTGGGAGTTGAGACTCTGAGTCAGAAAACCATCCTGGGGAAGAGTCTTGAGAATCTATTTTATGTGCAGCCTCTGTGTAGGCTGCTCAGAAACATTTTATTTTATTCTTTATTTTATTTTTATTTATTTAATTTAATTTTTTGGCTGCATTGGGTCTTCATTGCTGCACGCGGGCTTTTCTCTAGTTGCAGCGAGTGGGGGCTACTCTTCACTGCAGTATGTGGGCTTCTCATTGCGGTGGCTTCTCTTGTTGCAGAGCACGGGTTCTAGGAGCGCGGGCTCCATAGTTGTGGCTCGTGGGCTCTAGAGAGCAGGCTTGGTAGTTGTGGTGCACGGGCTTAGTTGCTCCGCGGCATGTGGGATCTTCCCAGACCAGGGCTCGAGCCCGTGTCCCCTGCATTGGCAGGAGGATTCTTAACCACTGCGCCAACAGGGAAGTCTCTCAGAAACATTTTAAATGCAATGCCTGGCACACAGTAAGTATTCCATAGACATCTCCTCCTTTTCCTCCTTCTCCTGCCCCTCCCCCTCCTCCTCTTATTTTTCTTCTTCTTACTATTATATTGTTAGGGCTATTATGACTATTATATTGTAATTTATTTTTTTTTTTCGGTACGTGGGCCTCTCACTGCTGTGGCCTCTACCGTTGCGGAGCACAGGCTCCAGACGCACAGGCTCAGCGGCCATGGCTCACGGGCCCAGCCGCTCCGTGGCATGTGGGATCCTCCCGGACCGGGGCACGAACCCGCGTCCCCTGCATCGGCAGGCGGACCCTCAACCACTGCGCCACCAGGGAAGCCCTATATTGTAATTATTTATGTGCATCCTTCCATTCACTTTCACAAAAACTCTCTCTGAAGTATGTACCCTTATTATCCTATTTGACAGATGAGAAAATAGAGGCCAAGAGGGTGAAGCACCTTGCCCAGGATCACCCAGGTGGGTAGTACCAGAGCCTGGACTTTCCACCTGAAAAATTCAGGGTCCAGCTGGGACTCCTGCTTGCCATGTGGACATGCACAGGACACGTGACCACTTTGGCCTCAGTTTCTTCATCTGTCAAGAGGGATTCAGTGATATAAAAAGCACATTAGAATTTAGATATTATCATCATTATTAAAACTATTAAATCCCACTAGTAGGCACTGAGCTAGGTGCTGGGTGTCTTCCTCTGTTCTCTCTCCGCAGTGCCCTGCTACTGACCTCAGAGATGGAGAGTTAGAAGGACTCCAAGAAAATCACAGTTCAATGCTCTTATCTTACAGGTGGGAAAACTGAGGCCAGAGATGGGAAGGGAGTTGCCTAAGGCCCCACAGCACATCTAGAGCTTGATCCTGGACCTCCCGACTTCCAGAGGGCTCAGGGCTGTGAGGAGGGGCTGGGGGGGCAGGTACTCACGGCCCCGACTCCACTTGGATGGAGCCCACCTTCTCCAGCAGGCTTTCTGTCAGGTTGGGGCACTCGGCCGAGAGCTCGCACCGCTTGCCCTGGAAGTTCTCCATTTCGTACACGATCACCTGGAAGGGCAGCCTCCTGAGCATCCCACCGGGGCAGGGTTCCCAGCCCCAGCCTGTGTCCTGCCAGGCCCTCTTTAGGGCCTTGGAGGGAGGTACTGCCATCCGCTCCCTCAGCTCTGCCTGGTACAGGCCTGAAGCCGGCACCGCCACAGGTCTGCCCTGCCCCCTGGTGGCCATGGAGGGGAACACCTCCAGGAACCCCCATTAATCCAGGGATTGCAATTCGGGTATCTGGCCGGAGGCAGTGCAAAATCCAGTAAAGCAAAATGACCAGAGTAACCAGAGGGTTACTGTAGGGCAATGAAGCCGCTGTGGACAGGAGGGACTGGGGGCCCCCTTCTAAGCTTTTCAAGTCTGTAACTTCCTTAATGTGAAATTTCTCCATTTAAAAAGCCTCCTGCAGAACAAATAAAACTCCAGTTTGCAACAGTTGAACTTCACCTGTCCCTAGACCCCAGAGGAAGGGGTTGCAAAGGCAGAGGAAGGTTTTGCCTCTTTCACCCGCCTAGAAGCACAAACTATCTTCGTAGCAGGTCCCTGGGGAACATTGGCTCTGGTCATTTTATACAAGGGTCAAGGGAGGCTCAGAAAACGTCCTGGGCTGCACAGCAAGTTAAGTGGAGGCATGGACTCAACAAGCCAGCGGGCTCTTTTCTCCCGAGCACTGGAGTGGTCAGGGGAAAGCCAAATGCCAAAAGGAGCCAGGAAGGGCCGGCAGCGATACCCTCTTCTCTGGTGGGCGGCTGCCTCTGGGCAGCTCTCCCCAGGGGGAAGCTGGGGGTCCACAGGGCAAGGCTGATTCACCCACGAATCAGGCCCAGAGCCAGGCAGGCCTCTTTGCTGCTCTTCCCCTCCCGGTGTGCACCCTTCTGGTTAAAGCCCCCAGTTATCTCCTTAGTCAATGCATTCCCGGACCCCATCTCAAATCAAAGCCCCCGGGATAGCTTAGAAAGGACAGAGCCGGGACTTCCCTGGCGGTCCAGTGGTTAAGACTCCGCGCTTCCAATGCAGGGGGCGCGGGTTCGATCCCTGGTCAAGGAGCTAAGATCCCACATGCCACGCAGCACGGCCAAAAACTAAAAAAAAAAAAAAAAAAAAAAAAGACAGAGCCAACAAATCCCAGCTCTCAGATTCCTCCGCTAGCTGGCCATGGTACTGGCACACGCACTGAGCTCTCACACTGAGAAGTGTGGGTACCATCCCCACTTTAAAGATGGGGCCGTTGGGGCCCAGAGATGGCCGGGGACTGGACCAAGGTCGGGCAGGAGAGTCGGGCAGGAGAGTCAGTGCCGCGTCTCCTGAAACCCGCATTGAGACTGGCAGGGTGCGCGTGACCAGTTCCATTTTGCAGACAAGGACACAGAAGAGGAACGATGGGGCAGAGCCATGAAGTGAATTTATCGCAGGGCGGGGACATGTCCTCGTGGTCCAAGCTGGCCAGAAGGGCTGCGGCTCCTTTCTGGAGAGAGGCTGCCTGGCCAGGAGGCTGACCCCGAGGACCAAGAGCGGCCCTGGGCCCAGAGCCCCCGGGACCCCCTCCCTGCCCGGTACCTTGTAGGCGCCCCCGAGGCCTCCGTGGCTCTTGCCGGCGGCAGCCTGTTCCGGCGCGCTGTGCTGCTCCGCCATTGCCCCAGGAACACCTGTGGCTTCAGTCAAAGGCAAAAGAGTCACCAGGTGCACCCGGGCAAAACCAGGTGTTGACGTGATTGGAGTCGAGGCTGAGCTATAGAACTTGGCTGCCTCTGAGATGTGGTCATTGCTCACAGCCTACATGTGGTCACTCAGTCATTCAGCAAACATCCCCTTAGTATCTACTATGGACCACAGGGACCGGGACAGTCAGGGGGGTCAGGATCCCCATTTTACAGAGGGTAATCCCGAGGCCCAGTGAGGTGGGGCTGGGACTGGGCTCCAAAGCGCGTGCCCTTCCCCCACACCCGGAGCTCTGTGCGGACACAGCACCTCCAGACCCTGCTCAGAGGGTGGGCGTTGCCTGGGTTTCCTCTACAGGAATCTCTCCCGCCTCTGCACCCCAAGCAGTATAGTTTTTTGTTCACTGACTCCTTCACTTGCCAAAGATTCCGTGAGAACCCAGTTGGTGCCTGGCCCTGTGCTAGATGATGGAGAGGAAGAGACCACAGACTGGTGGGAGATGGACAGACAGACAGACATCTAGAGAAAGCATGATGCCGGACCAGGTCCTGGGACACCGGCTCCAGTCCAGTTTCTCTGCATTCACTTATTCGTTTCATATGCATTTATGGAGCACTTTGTTCCAGCCACTTAAAGAGACACAGACACAAACAGACAGACAGACAGCTCCCCTGCATCCCTAGGGACTGTGCCACACACCCCTGGGCCTGCATTAGTCACGTGGAAGGAGTCTCTTGATGCCACACACACAGACACATAGGACTGTTTTCCTGCTCATCAGCACACGCACAGGTGCACACACACACACACACACACACACACACACACAAGCTCCCGTGGTCATTGTACACGGTCACTTCCCACCTGTTGCACAAACACAGCCCCTCTCTCTTTCTTGCACACACACATGCCCATTTCAGACATCCACAGTGGCCTCAGCTACACCCCACATTCCTCGAAGTAGATGGGCTGCGTGGCCCATATACTCAGGACACAGGCCCAGGGATGCGTAGCCTGCGGGCTGTCTGTCTGCCTGTGTCCAGCCTCAGCAGGAAACAGGGCCTGGTCCAGGTCATGGAGGTCCAGCTCACAGAGGATTCTCAGCAGATGTGGCAGGCCCCCAGTTTGCCCATTCCGCTTCCTCAGCGGTGCTCAGTCTTTGTAGGTCCCCTGCCCTAAGCTCACAGCCAAGGGCTCGACCCTGCGCACCCCCTCAGACACCAGCTGGCTTGGTCGCTGTCCTGGTTCCTCCCTCTCGGCTCCAGCCCTCACGTGGATCCCCGGTTGGTGCAGGGGGCCAGCTGTGCACGCCCCCCGGAGACCACCAAGGTCCGGGCCTGCCTCTCTCTCCCCGCATACCCAGAATGAACCTGTTGCAGTCGCCTTGAGAACAGAGGGGCCGATGCTGTCTGCAGACTCAGTCTGCTTCTGCAGGGACCGTCCTATTTATGGGCGTTTTCTGACAGCCCAGCACATCCTGGCTTGCTGAGGCAGCGCCCTGTCCACCTGATTCTGTGCGGGCCACTTCACCCCAATAGCAGGCCCAGGGAGGCCCCCATGCCTCTGTATCCTCAGCCGTGGCCTCTGATGACTTCCTGGGGGCAGACGGCCTGCATCAGCTTTGTGGGAAGCCCGGCAGCACCAGGCAGGGGGCATCGGGGTGTAAAGATCTCAGTGTCTTCAACTTCCTTCCTTTGGCTTCTCAGCTCCACCATCTTCCTATTGAGGTGCATGACGTCCTTGGAATGGCTCCAGGTCTTAAAGTGAGGGGTCCCAGAATCTCTCAGTTTTCCCATGTGCCACGTGGCCTAAATTTTAAGTCAGATCTCCCTGAACATACCCTCCAAGTTGCGTGTAAATCCACCCAAACATTTCCACGAGATGTGGTAACAGACCCAACAAAGATTCATTTTCGTTATACAGAAGATTCGTTATACAAAGATTCATTTTCGTTGCGCATTTCATTATACATTGACAAATAACAGTGACCATTTATTGAAGACCTACTATGTGCACGGCACTGGGCCAGCTTCACGAGCAGTATGTTCAATCCTCACGCAGCCCTCTTTAGGGGAGGAATTATGATCTCCACTTTATAGAGGGGGAGACAGATCAGAGATGTGGAGTCACTCACCCAGGGTCACACAGCAGAGGAGAAGGGGTTGGCCTCATCCAGGGCCCAGCTCTTAGCCTAAATAGAAATAAAGATGATCATGATAGTCCCTTTATTTATGACCAAAAAAAAGATCCATGCATTTTGTGTGTGTGCTTAACAAAGTATAATTTTGCCTGTGATAGCTACCAGAATTTCCCGGCTTTTCGAAAGTTTTCCTTAAGCTACTTTGCTTTAATGAAAGACCTACATTAGCACCTGTTTTTTTTAACGGAAAGAAATCCAGAGAATTTCTGCTTTTACAAAAATAGGGTGAAAAGCAAAAATCACGTTCAGTGTTCATTTTATAACGAGCCATGACAGTGGTGAGGTGAGCCCCAAGCAGCGAGTGGCGCCACCAAGTGCCTCCCGTGGGAACCACACTCAGTATCTCAGCATCAAGCGGCCGGAGCTTTGAACTGTGTCTGACAGCATCTGTGCTTTATCTCCATTTCTTCTGTGCATCTGTGAGCAAGATGTGTCCTCAGGTAATTGCTTCTTCAATTTATGCCATTGCAGCTTAGGAAAGGTTTCAGAGGAACGCTCTGCTTTCGGATAGTGGAGGGGAACCTGTATTTAATGATTGCTGAATGAATAAAATAATGAGGGCAAAGGGGTAAATTGTTAACCAAGACGGTTTTCTTTTGCTGTTTGTTTTTGGCTAACATTCTCAAGTCGGCACAAAACCCAACCTCCTTGCATCCCTGGAGGTGTGGGTGACAGCTGGGCTCTGGAAACAGGTGGATTTGTGTGACCTTGGGTGAGCAAATGAAGGTCAGAATCACAGCCTCTTCATCTGTAAATGGAGAAGCTTCTCTCTCCTCGAGCCACTGAGAGATCACAAAAGCAAGACACTCAGCACAGCGCTACCTTCTAGCTTTTAATCACTGAGGATCCTGCCTACTGTTGACAGTTCAAACCAAGAGGCTGCTTCCTTCTGGTGCCCATGGAAAGCAGAGCTGGTCTCAACCCCTTAACCTGGGATGCAGCCGCCAGCTGCTGGGGATATAAGGGGGAAGACAGAGGTGCGACAGCCTATCAGGCCTGACTCCCCAACGCCCATCAGTTCCTTTAGGATCCTGAAGACCTACTATATGCCCAGATTTCCTGGGCCGCATTTCTTTAACCTAGAGTTCTCAGTCCTGGCCCTATTGCCATCTGGGGCCGGATCATTCTGTGCGCTGGGGTGTGACGGCTGTCCTGCACAGTGTACAATGCTAAGCGGCATCCCTGGCCTCCACCCACTAGATGCCAGTAGCATCTCCCTTCCCTCCTTGTGATCACTAAAACAACATCTCCTGTCATTGCCAGATGTCGCGCGGGGGACACAATCCACCCAGCTGAGAGCCACCGCCTTTAACTTTTGCCCACTATTATCGCTGTCACCACCCCCATTCTGGAGAACCATGGGGGTTCAGAGATACCCCACAGCCAGGAGGAGGCAGAATGAGGACCCAAGCCCACGTCGAATGGAGATCCTGCTTTTCTCCATCGGCCCCCTTTCCCAGGACCCCTGCTGCGCCCTCCCTCCGTCTGGCCCCCAGCTCGCCGCAGCGGAGAGGCTGACTCAGCTGGGGACAGGCATGCATGCATGGGGGAGTCCATTCATTCACACACCGACACGCTGACGTCTCCAGTGCAGCTCGCGTCAAAGCTTTATTTGCTGCTTTCAGAGTCTGAATGCAACGTCTTTGTACATGCAAAGGTCATTTTGTTTTAGGGCAGTCGACCAGATTCCCAACTGCTCTGCTGTGCGTATGAAACCTCTTTACAGTTACAAAATAGAAAAGCACTGGTAGACATCCAATACTCTGTGAGGTCCGGGAAGTCCCGTTTGTTTTGATGTTAAAAATATAGGTTTCTCTAGATGAATTCTCAGTCACACGATTAGAGATCATTTCTGGGACTGGATAAAGTGCCGGTCGACCACCTTCTGTTCAGAACTCCTGGAGCCTGTGAATTCATAAGGCAACTGCAAGGACACCAACTGGCAGGACGCTTCAACTTTCTCGCACACAGGACTCGAGTTCCTTTTCGATCGTGACTCAAATATCGGAGGAAGGGACCCAGAAGAAAGGTTAGGAAAATACATAGCGTACGTATATATATTTCCACTCACCCCTCCACCTTGCAAAGCATTTTGAGGCTCATAACCATCTGGGAAGTGCAGGACTTGTAGGACGTTGGTATGATTTAGGGAACAACACAGTACAAAATATCTTCAGTAACACAACAGATGACTTTCGTGAGCCCCGTATTTACAGGATCTATAAGGCTATGTGGAATGAGCTCATTCTTTAGACAACGGCGTCACGTTGTTTTTTTTAGCAGATGTGACGCCGCCGGAGACTGTTACAACAGTGCCAGGCTGATTCATGGGAGATGGTGTGGCGCCAGGTGTGAGGGCGGCCGTTTAGGGAGATGCTGGGAGGTGAGCAGTGAGCGGCTGGGAAGTTACCTTGCTGGAAATCTCAGGCTGACTTTCCAGGTACCTGGTTTTCTGGCCCCCTCCCTGCAGGAACCAACCTAGACAAAAGAAAGAAATCTCTAGAGGGGTGATGGGGGCCAAGGGAGATACAGACCAAGACTCAGCACATTCATGCCGACCGGTTTTCTATGCGGTTCCATGTTTCCAGACCCTCGACTTGCCCAGAATTCCAACAGGGTAACTCCTGGCAGCTTCTCAGCACAGGGCTCAGATCCATCACTCCCTAAGCGGGTGAGGCCCAAGGTGGGCCCCCTTCCGGATGTGGGGCAGGTCCCCTCTCCCTTAAGTGGCTCCCTCCTACTCCATGGAATCACGATGCCATGGGGCTTTTTTTTTTTGCTTTCCTGTTTTATCACATGTTGGAGGAGGAAAGGCACAGTCGGAGGCTATAGAAGGATTCTCCATTACTGTATGACTCGCCACGGCATAAATTGGAGGCGGCGCAATTCCCGGTGGATAGAGTTTTTCTCCCACCTCCCTGCAGACCTCACCCTGAAATGCTAGTTTACACAAAGACAACCGTCATCTAGCTTCCTGTATTAAGGGACAGTGCTGTGTGGGAGGAACCACAGGGATGGAGGAGGAGAGAGGGAGTGGCTGCCTTGAGAGTCGTCTCCTTGGGCGCGACGCTGTCTTCCACGCAGGCCCACGTCACCTTTCAGCAAGCATTTTGTTTTGGAGGTGATCCAATGACACATCTGTGGGTTTTTAGCTTTGTAACGACGCCTAGCTCCTGGGGCAGTCTGGGGGTACCGTGATGAAAAATGTGAATGGACAAGGCAGCTGTCAGCGTCGGGTGGGAGCAGCTGAGGTCTCCTTCAGGGAGATCATGCCTAAGGTTTTTCCAAATCCCCTGCACAGCCTCTAAGGTTGAAGACCTCAGGCTCAGCTCTATTCCGATACCTAGAGTTGGCCTCACTTCTTCCTGGGAAGCACAAGGGAAAACACATTTGTCTGAAAGTACATGACTTTGCTTGTCCCCTGCAAAACCTCCCCATCTGATTGTCCTTTCCCCGAACCCCAGACAACATGAGGCCGTCAGGGCAGCATCACTCAAGGCCCCCAACACTCTAAACTCCACTGGGGTTTAGTGAGGCTTCTCTTCCACTGGAGTTTCTCTGGTGGTACTGAGAGGTTCTCCACAACACTGATTTTTGAGCCCTCACCATGGAATTTTACAGGCCAAAGGCTTCTGTTACATTAGGCAAGAGACCATGAAGAAGGGGATCTACTGGAGGGGAAAAAGATATGGACTTATCAAAAGACCAGCTCTCAAAATGCTGATGTGCAAAGAGGGTGTGGGGGGATGGAGGGGGAGAGAGAGAGTGTGTGAGAGAGAGAGAGTATAATTTAAAAAATCACCTATCTATCCATCTTATTTTTGATGCATTCTGTATAAAACTCTCATTTAAAGCAAGCCAAAGGCCCAGGGGAGGAGGGCTGGATGAGGGCGGGTGACCTGATTGCATACAAATGATTAAGGCATATTAAGTTAGTTTAAAAGGAGGCAGATTTCCAAAGGTGGCTCCAGGCAAACTCAAGAAACTACCATACAACCCCTTGCTCAGCCCCCAAGAGCTCACCTGGCTTAGAAAGAGGAGAAATAAATAACCCGTTTGCCTGGCTATCTGCAAAGGCTCTCAGCATCAGTTGCTGCGAACTTCATTGTACTGATCATCGCGGGAGCCGGGGCTGACGGGAGCTGCACTGCGTAGGCCGCTCCTGGCCCACCGTGACTGTCTGCTCAGCGGTGAAGGGATGAGGCTGCTGTAGTCAGTGTCAAGGGGTGGACTTTGTATGTCCTCATCACCAAGGAATGAAATGGATTTTTATTTCCAATCCAGGTGTGGGAGGTTAGGCAGAAGACCTCCAGGTCAATCTTGTTTTCAAGTGTTTTTCTTTCCTGTTGGGTATACATGGGATGAAACAGGACTAATTCAAGACTGAGAGTTTCGCACGGTGAGTATCACTATACTGACCGGACAGAGCAAGTGGCTTCCTACTGCCTAAGATGGTACCAAGGGGCCTTTCCACCTTGAGAAAGGCAAAGAAAGACAGCAGGCGAGAAAAGACGTCAGGGTCACAGCACACTGGGAGTGTCTAGAGGACCTACCGACCTGGACACTACAGCAAAACTGAAATGAAACATGAGCTGGGTCTCTGAAGAGTAAGAAAGGAAAATCAGCTGACGCGGTTCCTGAAAGGATTAAATCCCCAAATGGCCAGAGACAGCGGACTGACCACAGACGCAGGGAATGAAGAGAATACAGACTGTGATGGAGCAGGACCAGATCTCCAGACACACATGCACGAGGTTTCCAGATGCACAAGGTTGCCCGGGAGACGGGCTCCAACCACCGCCCAGCCAACAGGACTCAGGGAGGGAGGGCCTCTCACCCCAACCTCGGTCGCTGTGCATGGTGCTGAACCACAGCCCCTCTCGGGCCCGGGTGTTTGTCTTAACCTGCAGGGACGGGATTGGGCTCCATCCTGCCACACCCAAGAGAGGGAAGAGGTGGTAAAGGGAGATAAGGGAGGAAGAGCGGAGGAGACAAACAGAGACTGAAGGAGGGGTGGCCAGGGAGAAGGGAAGCAGGTTTTGACACCATTTGCAAAGAATGGATTTATTAGGAGAGATTTTCACCTTTTGGGAAGTCCACTGCTGAGCAAAGCTCCATTAGGAAGCTCAGGCCCAGTGCCCCTCAGCAACACAGGCTGCCCTGTGAACTGCCCACGCATCTCTCTCACACATGGGTGTCTCCCGGGCAAGGTTGGCACAAAGTTTATGGCAACTCCAGACATGGCGGTGGGCCGACTATCCCTGGGATGACTGCTGGGGCCTTGGGCTCAAGAGGTGGAGGAGACTGGTGTGGAGGATTTCCAAAAACAAGGACAGAGTAGCCATGACTGGAGAGCCCAGAGGTCTTGGAGATTCCTGGGAATGAGCTTAGAGTTGCCAAGAAAAAAAAGAGGCAAGGCAAGCCTATACTTGGTTACCTAGCGTCTAGCAAGTCTGTCCAGAGTTCCTGGGCTGGGGGTCGGGGGGACCCCCCTCCAGAGAAGGGCTTTCAGCAAGACCCTCCCTTCCTGCATTTGGACCTAGAAAAAGCACCTGGTCAGGTAGAATTGGGGGGAGGTTGGGTAGAAAGAAGAGGTGAGAAGAAACAAAAAGGACCCCTCATTCATCGTTTGTCCTGAGACCAACTGGGAATAGATCTTTTATGCCAGCAGCTCAGGTTGTGTTCAGAAAGGGACTTCGGAGCAAAAGCCTCTCGGGTGGGTCTGATGTTTGGGAGGGAAAGGCACTGCCATTTGGGCTGCAGGTTTTTGAACCTTGAGGCCAAGGGACAAAGGTCACCCTACAGAAATCAGAGCTCGGATGAATAGGAACCAGGAAAGTGTACACCAGGGTGACAATCAGAATTTTTAAAAAGCTTGGGGTAGGGATAAGATAACCTGAGATGATTGGATACTTCACGCAAACTATTCACACGCCTCTCCTCCTGTTCTTTAACATAAAAACATATATACATATCAAATTTCAAAGAAAGTTGGCTGGATTATTGCTTTATCACCTTCTAAAGCAAACAAAACGTGATGTACAATGGAACAGGCAAGCTCTGCACACAGCCCCACCGGGAGGATAAATACACTTGAAAGAATGAGGGCAGGTGTGTTTAAAGATCAGAACTGCTGATTCTTCGAGAGGGAGAAGGAATTCGCCAAAGGAGCGATCAAAGCCCCCAACCCGGTGGTACTGCTGGGACCACAGTTACAGCAGGAAATGTATGGTTTCATCTTCCTTGGAAATGTCCTTCCAAAAAAAGACCAGCCCTGGGTGGGGGTCGGGGGGGAAGAGGCGCTTTCACGACTCAGAACCCAGGGGAGACGGTCCAGCCTTACATCCATATTCCTGGAGCTGCTGCAGGGGTTTAAAATGGGTAGAAATGCACATTTTTACATTAAACAAAACCAAACCAAACCACCAGCATGGACATTTCTGGGCCGCCTGGCTTCTTTCCCAGCCTGAAGTGCTGTCCTGGGAGACAGAGCACGTGCTCGTGGAGGGTAGGCCTTCCTGCCCCATCCGTCCGGGAGAGCCTGTGGTGACGGGGGGCATTGGGCAGCCTTCTCCACCCGACCAACAGACCGACCGACCGGAAGGGCCCAGGTGTGTGCAGGAAGCAACGGCAGCAGCGGGACCTCGTCTTCGGGTACTGACAGTTAAGGCTTGTTCATTAGACGTGGCAGTGGCCCCTGTCTGGAGAGGAAGGGACAGTCCTGGTGTCAGCAGGGGGAACAAGAGACGCCATTTCTCCCCATCATTGAGCCCTAGACACTTTTCTGGTGCTCCCCAAGGCAGCCACCCCACAAGCTACAGGCCAGGAAAGACGACTTTTTTTTTTGAGGGGTGGGATGGGGAAGGTGGCAGGCGGCTGGATATGATGGAATGAATGTGAAATTTAGGGTCAGGTCAGGGTGCCAGCGTCGGTGGTGTCCTCAAATGGATGGCCGGAAGCTTAAGTGAGATATCGTGGGTACAGCACTGAGCACCAAATAAACACAGGCTCTGATCCCTTATCTGAAATCCTAGAGCATAGCTTTATTGGGGAATTTAGAAATTTTGAGTTTGTTAGATACATATATACAGACATATATATGCTTATATGTAAATACTATGTAACATATAATACATACGTACGTTATGCAACACCCCCATCATTAAGCACATAATATGCCTGCAGAATTATGTATGGATATTCATATGAAATGGGGAAAACAGAGTCTAAATAGTATTTTATCCATGCAGGTCAGGTTTTGTCACTAAATAAGGGATAGAGGTGCTTCGTTTTGCGAGCTTTCTGGATTTCAGGTTTGTGGAGAACGGGTGGTGGGTCTCCTGTGCTGCTCAGAGCAGAGCTGACTCTGACGGAGCAAGAGCTATGTGTTCCTCCCCCAGGGACTTCCGGTCCATTCTCAGGGAGCCCTCTGGACCGTTCGGCAACACAGGCGCTGCTACCCCATTTTACAGACGGGCAAACTAAAGTTCAGGAAGTTAAATCATTTGGGGCCCACACCAGGGCATATCTAAGTGTTCGATTTTTTAATTTCTTTTTTTTTCAAATTAATTTTTAATTATACAGGTTGTATAGGAATGTAGGAATTGGGGACATTTCAGATTAAGCTGTCCTGCCCGTTCAATTTATAAAGGGGGCCTGAGATGCAGTGAGAAGGGCTGGCCAAGGGCGTGAGACCAGAGTCCATGCCCTTTCCACCCACCCCAGGCCGTCCAACTGTGTTTTTTTTCCCCTAAGAAGAAGCAGATCATTGCCACCCTCTTTACGGGAACCCCAAACACCCTCAACCACGTTTTCCCTTCTCTTTTCCAGGGTACAGCATCCCAAGTCTCTGAGCCTTGGCCTCCCGGCCCTAGTCCCCTGCTCCTCAGGTTGCAGGCTCTGTCCGGGTCTCCCCTCCAGAGCCCCTCATACCTGCTCAAGCTTGGTTTTCATACAAGCTTTGCCTCTTCTTGGATTTCAGCTCCTTTAGCCACTGGGGAGAGAGCTCTTCCGATCTGAAACCACAAAGGCAGTGGGGGTCAAGTGTGAGCCTGACCGAGGACTCCCTGGGGGACCCAATTCTCCTGCCGCCGTGTGGGTGGGGGCTGAGCCACACTCGCAGGCAGCAAAGATGCCCATGTCGACATGATTGAAACAGGAATTAACCAAAGTGCTCCGAAATGAAGAATGTTAGATAAATCATGGTACATCCATTCTGTGAAATAATCTGCAGCAGAAAGTCACGCTT
Source organism: Aethalodelphis obliquidens (assembly GCF_003676395.1). Taxonomy (NCBI): domain Eukaryota; kingdom Metazoa; phylum Chordata; class Mammalia; order Artiodactyla; family Delphinidae; genus Aethalodelphis; species Aethalodelphis obliquidens. Next base: position 5,385,734 of record NW_020837972.1, read on the forward strand.
ACATAAAATTATTTCCATCCATCCATTTGCCACCCAAATATCCATCCATCCTTCCATCTCTCTACCCAGGTACGTGCCCATAAGGGCTAATTCTGTGTGTCCACTTGGCTAGGCCACAGTGCCCAGCTGTTTGGTCAAAGATTATACTAGCTATTTCTGTGAAGGTATTTTATTTTATTTTTTAGATGAGATTAATATTTAAACCAGTTGTCTCTGAATAAAGCAGATTACCCTCCATAACATGGGTGGGCCTCATCCAATCAGTCGAAGGCCTTAATTGAAAAAGACCAACCTCCCCGGAAGAAGAGGGAATTCTACCAAGATAGTGCCTTTGGGACTTGAACTGCAACACCAGCTCCTCGTCAGGTCTGCAACCTGCCTGTCTACCCTGCAGAATTTGGACTTGTCAGCGTCCACAATCATGAAAAACAATTCCTTAAAATAAATCCTTCTCTCTCTCTCCCTGTGTATACATACTACTGTTATGTTTCTTTGGAGAACCCTGACTAAAACAATGCCTGTAAGACACAGATAGATAGATCGATCTTATGTTTACCGAATAATAACAATAATTATTGGGGGGAGGTACGATTTGTTTTAACTTTTTTTAAAAATTGAAGAACACACATCCAGAGGTCACTCAGCTCACAAGTGCACAGCTCAATGAATTTTCTCAAAGTGAATACACTTGAGTCATCACCAACCGAACGATAACATTTTCGAGTGTCTTATTTTTTACTTTCTTCTTTACGTATTTTTCTCTGTTTCTCAGAATGGCTTGTAATGAGAACACATCATTTTAACAAAAACAGTGAAGTCAAACAAAAACATCTGAAAATTTTTTAAAGAAAAAGAAATCATGCTTATGAAGACTTTAATGGCTATGGGAGAATCGTCACGTGAAACCGGAAAAGCAGCTATATATATTTTATGTTGTCATCTCGACTACATTTAAAAAGAATGGAAGGAGAAAGGCCCAAATGTCACTATGGTAGTCTTCTGGTGGGGTGGGGGGGGGGGGGGGGGGGCGGGGTATCACATCATGGGTGATTTTCTTTCCTGCTTTATATTCATTTTATATTTCCTACAATTCCTAAGGTGAGCATGTACTACTTTTATAATCAAACACATGTACACACAAGACCTTACTTCTGTTGATCTCAGAGAAAGCTCCAGACTCCACAGTCCCGGAGGCTCAGGGACATTGCTGACCTGGCTGGGGGTGGGGTGGGGGTCTGTGAGGAAGGAGAGGTCCCCTGGGCAGACAGGGGTCTGAGTACCCCAAGCAAGGCTTGCCTGATGGTGGAGGCTCAAAACCAGGCCTCCTGGTCTGGGGGTCCCTCCAGCCCTGGAGAAACACTGGTGCCCTCAGCTGACCCCAGAGCAATTCTGGCATCTGCAGAGCAAGACAGGTACCATCTCTGCCTCAGCCTGTCTCTCTCTCTCATCCTCTTGCTTTCCTGCTTCCCACGGCCCACTCTGTGCTCCAATAACATGCACAGCCTACAGCACCCAGTTCTACCAGGCCCCTGGACCTTTGCATGTGCTGTGACTTTGGCCACCTCTCGTCTGTCATGACGCAGATCGGGCACCCCCTCCTCTTGGAAGCCTTCTCCACACCCGTCCTCCTCAAGTCTGGGTTCTGAACTCTTCTTCTGCCTTCCTCTATCACCGGGGTCAGACAGTAAGTATTTTTGACTTTGCAGGTTATAGGGTGTCTGTGCCAATGTGTCAGGTCTGCAGTTGCATCAGGAAAGCAGCCACAGACAATCCTTAAATGATGGCTGTGTGTCAATAAAACTTTATTTACAAACACAGACAGTGGGCTGAATTCGGCCTGTGGGCTATAGTTGGCTAACCCCTACTCTATCATAGCTCTCATATTACAATAACAGTATCATGCATAATCCCTAACTTTTATGTGTTAGCAACACTCTCACCTTTCGTCCTTCTCCACGCTGGAGGGCAGCACGCGACTGCCCAGCACCCCGGGCTGGAAGGGGGACTTGGGGGTCTTGGGCTGTGGGGCCCAGCTGGGGGTATCGCTGGGACTGTCCATCTCTGGCCTCTTGTGCAGCTGAGCCTGGGAAGAGAAGACGGGGGTGGAGTCTGTAACCCGCCCTTGGTCTGGGGAAGGGTCCCATCCTACGGCACTGTCACTGCATGGCGACAGCAGGGCTCCCAGCATCTGAACGGACCCAGGCAGCAGACTCAGGGGTGGGGGAGATGCTGCCTGGCCATGGAGGCCAAGAAAAATCAGAGGTCAGGCTTGTAGTCCAAGAGGCCACCCTTGACCACAACAACCGTGGTTTGGTCAAACAACCGTGAAAAATCCACACGATCACATTATCTTTGGCTGAAAAGCCGCCATGTGTGGCGTCCTCGTCACAGGACGCTCCATCTCCTTTAGTTTCCTGAGAACCCTGAGGTGGAGACAAGAGATGCATCTTACAGCTGAGGTCCAGCTCTTTTAAGCTCTTTGCTCCTGTGAATATGAATAAGTGAGGTTTCTGACTATCAGATTTGTACAGGGAAAAAAAGCAGGGTGGATTCCCACCATTTTTGGAGGGCACGCAGGGAATGGGATGACTTGGAATGGTGTGCCCAGAACTCCTTTGGGGGCTGGGGGGTATGATGGTGGCAGGTGGCCTCTGTCTCCGAGTCAATGCTGGCAGAGCCCCCGGCAATAGCGGTCATCACCGTCGTCGGCCTGGCAGCTTCTGTGCACTGGGCATCCAGCGACTGGACTCCACCAGGTCTAAGTTATATGACACACGTTTCCAGGGTGAAGACTGGCTTTCTCTCTTTTATAGAGGAGTAGCCTAACGGTCAAAGGTTGAGCAGTTGGCCCAAAGTCACATGGTTTTCCACAACTAGGATTCGTCCTAGGTCTGCCCGATTCCAACTCCAGGGCTCTTTCGAGAAAAAGCCCGGCAGCCTCCCTGGGGCCTCTGCTCCCTCCTGTAAGCAGGGCCTTTCTCTGCCCACTGTGTTAGGCTGTCCTGTAAGGCAGCCTTTGTTCCAATGCTTCAAAAAAGAAGTCAGAAAACCTCTGGCCCAGGACAGTTGCTGCAAGACATTTATGCTTTGAAGGCCTGTAAAATGAATTAGAGGGGCAAGTACGCATCCGCTGTTTATCAACTTTTTATTCTTGCCAGAAATGACATGAAAAGGCAAGCTGCCATCTACTGAAGGAGTGGCAAGTTCACAGCCCCTCACAGGAGGCTCCCTGGCCACACGGAGTGTGAGGTTGAGAAATTCCACAAACAACCTAGGCTTCTTTGTCATGATTTCTTCTTCAGTAAAATGGGAGTAAAGAGCTGCCTTTTTTAGGGTTGCTGGGGACATATAGCGAGTTTGCAAGCACGTGGTGCCTGGGGATAAAAGAGGCCCCTCTCTCGCTTGCATTAAGTACCGCTGCCTCCCAGGACCTGTGAGATGCTGGGTGGAGCTGAGGGTGGGGAGACAGCCCAGCCCTGCCCTCAGGATTCCACAGTCCAACTGGGATTGCGGTGCTATTTAAGACAGATTAACATGGCTCCAATGCTGACTTCTCACATTGTTTGGAATCAAAATAATCATTTTATGTGCCTCCCACCCCTAGCACACCAGATTCCTCAAGAACAGAAGCCTGGGCTAGTTCACTCCTGTTTCCTAGACATCCAGCACTGGGCCTGATGCCTACGGTGGACTTTTAACCCCCTTTACAGATGAGCACATAGAGGCTTAGCTGGAAGACTGTACTGAGCAGCACGTGTGGGGGCTAAAGACAGAAAGTGGAGACTCAGAAACACAGGATTACCGGAGAAAACCAAATAAATCAGTAGTATTGCTCATAGCACCGGGCCAAGGCCCACGTCCTGGTCTTGATAATGTACCACGGCCATGGGATGCTTTAGCACTGGGGGAAGCTGGGTGAGGACGGGTACACGGGAAGTCTCTCATACTATTTTTGCAACTTCTCATGAATCTTCAACTATTTCAAAAATTAGACAGAGAGGGAGGAAGACAGGAAGAGAGGAAGGGAGGGATGCAAGGAAGGAGAGAGGGAAGGAAGGAGGGAGGAGGGTGAGAAACATGGGCCTGTTTTGCTGCCACAGGTAAGCGTAGCTCTGGGCATGCCGTCTGGTACCTTCAGCGCTGCCGGGTCCATGCCTGGAAACACGGGCATCCTCTGGGGTCGGCTGATGGGCGTCCTCTCAGCTCTGGGCGTCTTCTCCTCCTCATCTGACTCTTCCTTCCTGGGGGATTTCTCCTCTGTTGCAAAGAAAAGCGTACTGAAGTCACTGGCAGCCTCCATTCTGAGATTCTGCTTCTCCTTAAAACTCTTCCATGGCTCTCCAACTACAGATCAAGTCTAACTCCTTAGCAAGGAATCACAACTCTCCACGAACTGGCCCTGCCTTTCTAGCTTGATTCCTGCTATTTCTGGCTTGGGAAACACTGAACCACTTAGAGAGACGACCCGCCCCTGCCCCCGCCACACCCACGGAATGTTCTTTCCACACCTCTGCCCCTTTGATCCTGTTGATATTTCCACCTGGAATACCCTTCCCTGGCTAATTCCTATCTGTTCTTTAGGATTCAGCTCAAGGTTTGATGTGGAATGTGGCCAAAGAAGTCCTTAGAGGAAAATGTATAGCCTTAAATAATTTATTAGAAACCCCAAAAGACTGACAATAAATGAACTGATCTTTCAACTTGAGAATCTAGAAAAAGACCAGCAAACAAACCTGAAGAGAGGATAAGGGTGAATTTAATAAGGATAACAGCATAAATAGTGAAATCCTATTAAGGTGTCTCAGTTCCTTGCACCCTGTGGAGCCCCAACTAATATATCACCCTCAAAAAAATGTTTTACCTAGTTTCTAATAAGCTTGGTGTAATGAGAAACCACAGTTTCCTATGTTACTGTGTTCTAATACCCCACAGCCTTCAAAGTCAGAAAGCTCTTCCAGGGTTTAACCTAAATCCTTCCTGCTATCCAATGTGCTACCTGTGGAGGAGAGGGGGCATACCTGTGGAGTCCTTGAACATCCACGTGCTGTTGGCCTCCTCCTCCAAAGGAGACCTGCTCTCCGACTCGCTGACTCGGCTGCGCCGGAGGGAGTGGGAGATGGGAGCCCGGCGGCGGCTTCTCTTGCTGAGCTGCACCCGGGTCTTTAGGGCACTTGAGTCGAGGACTGAAGTTTGCTGTGGGAGTGGCAGGGAAGAAGAGGGGAAACGAAGCATGGGAAACATTAAGTGGGGGCATCACCCAAGGGAGGTGTGCATAGCTGCGTTGATACACAATGCTATTTAGGTGGTACATGGGCCAGCATTTCCACATTTCAGTAGGAACCTAACGCTCTAAGCCTACTTTCTCTGTGAAATATAGCATGTAGGCTGATTCCAAGAATCAAATAAACCTTGAGTGCCCCACACAGTGCCTGGAACACAGTGGGCACATAATGGAAATGGCTTTCCGCTCCTGGTGACATCATCTGAGCAGGTAAGCTAGAGCAGTACCTGACAGGAGCTCAGTACATGTTTGTTTGTTTGTTGAATGAATAACTGAACACATCATCTAACTAAATCCTTACAACAACCTTATTCCACACAGGGTCCACGAGCTGAGAGGTTCTCAGTGTGGTCCTTCCTCTACCCACAATAACTCAGGGTGCAGGTGGGAGCCGGTGGGGCACCTACTAAGTACCAGGCATTTGTTTGCAAGCACCACACTCTGAGCTGAGGCGGGTGGAGGGTGAGTGATGGTTTCCAACATCACCACCTTTTGTGCTGAAAGGGCTGGGGGCAGACCACCTGGGTAGGCCCAGCAAGAAGGTGGGGCAGCCTCTGGCTCAGTGATCTCCAAGGAGACAGTGGTGAAGAGCTCGGAGCTTGGCTTCAAATCCCGCTCAGTTTGAATGCCAGCTGTGTGACCCCAGAGCGGGGACTTACCCTCTCTGAGCTTGGGTGTCCCTATTTGTAAAAACGGAAGGATACTAGTATCCCCTTGCCAGGGTGGTTGAGAGAATTCAGGGAGCCCAGGCATGGAAAGTCCTGGTTCCAGCAGCACCTGACTCAGGCTTGCAGCCGTGAGCTATTCCTACAATGGGCTTCTCCCTTCCTGGCCAGCTCAGGTCCTGGCCTGAAATGTTGGATTCTTCCTCTCAGGTCCACTTTGGAGAAATTCTGTCACCCAGGGCCTTTTAAGTTAGCGATGATGAGCTAATTTCAGTGACTCATTTCCCAAAGTTGGTAAGTGACAGCCACCCCATTGGGGGCGGGAGGAGGGGGCTGATATCTGCACAGCTGTTTCCCAAACTGGCTGTGATGCTGTCCAGTGGGGGGATTTGTGTGGGGCTGGTGGAAGTTGGGGAGAGATGGAAATCATAAAGGGTCCGCCGTCCTCAAGAGGAGAGCATGTATCTCCGGTCACTACTAAATAGAGCGGGTTTCTCAGACTCAGGGAAAGTGGGAGGGAGCCACAGCGACGCAGGGGCTGCTGAAGGGGGCGTGGTCCCGTTCCCCAGGGCCCCCCGTGCAGCCTCAGGCTGGTGCAGAAGCTGATGGCTTCCCTAGTGCCTCGCCTCCCCTTTCAGCCTCCAAACACTGCCTGTGGGAGACCTCAGTGTTCAATAATTGGCTGGACCTGTGCTTAGGGACACTGGCATTTCAATCACTCAGTGGCCACTTCTGTTCCCTAATCAGCAAAAATGAGGGAGTTCCTGGCGGTCTAGTGGTTAGGGTTTGGTGCCCTCACTGCCATGGCCCAGGTTCAATCTCTGTCGGGGAACTGAGATCCTGCAAGCTCCTCAGTGTGGCCAATTTTTTTTTTTTAATGTTTAAAAAGAAAAAAAAGTAGTGTTGTCTCTGGTTATATGAAAGGATACGTTAAAATAAAATAAAATAAAAATGGGGCAGGGGTTTTGCCTCTTGGGCTTAGTGTTCCAGAAGGTGAATCAGGAGACTTACGCTAAGGCACAGCGACGTCTATGGGCGTGTAAGCTGGAGCAATGCTGGGGACGTGGCTGGAGCTCAATAAATGTTTGTTGGATGAATAACTGAATAAAACCCCTGACTAAACCCTGACAACCTGCACCCTGTCCACGTTTATACAGTGGGGTGCCCCGATGGAGACTGAGTGTGTGCCTTGCCTCATTTCTGCCCTTATTTAGAGATGCCAGAGAGAGACCTCGACCATATTTAGGAAGGAGAATCCCATCGGAGGCCCTAAAGGAGGCCCCACACCTAAAGCAGCGATGGTCCTTCTCTGGGGGCATCTGTGTGGTCATCTCTAAGGGTGTGGACGTGAGGCTTCGCTGAGGAGACAGGGTCTGTTTTGGATTTTGCATCACTTAGATGTTGCATCCTCAGGAGGGTGGGCAGGTAGCCCTATTGTCAGGGAAGGAGAATAAAAAAACCCCTGTGTCTCAAGGATTGAAAAGGACAACCTGCCTGACCCCTGCAGTCTAGAAGGGGCTGGGTAGGAGGCAGTTGGACTTGGGTGGCTAGCATCCTGTAGGGTGGCTCTCCGTGGGCCCCAGAAGAGCTGAGTTCTGAGGGCTGCCCACGCCTGAGGAGGCTCCCCTTTACAGACAGGCTTGGATTCCCTGGCTCCAGGGACATGGTCCCACTTGGCAAGACCTTGGTAAGAACCCCCAGCAGAATTGGTCTGAGCGAAGTCCAGGCTGCACGCCTAGATCTGCAGGCCTCAGGCAGACACCTCCCACCCGCCAGGGGTGAGAGGCCAGATGGCCTGTTCGCCTAACAGGTGAGGGCTCAGCTCAGTTTTAATTTGTACACATATGATTGCATTCACAGCTGTGAAACCCACTGTACTGGTTACAGGTGGACAAGGAAGCCGAGGTTCAGAGAGGTGAAGACAGTTGCCCCAAGACACACAGCTGGTGTGTGGCAGGTACAAGCCTCATGTAGACTTCAGTCCCAACCCAGACTGTGCCCTCTGCACCCACCACAGGGGGCCCTGGCACACAGATTCTACCAGGGAAAGGGGTAATTCATCGGGAGATGCTAGAACGTCCTTTTAAGAAGAAATGACTGTTTCCAGCACGTGCTCCCAACGACTGACTTACATGGATAAAGGAGAAGTCGTCCACCCTCTTTGCGGGGCAGGCATCCGCTGGGGGCGGCCCCTCCATCCCGTCAGTGGATTCCAGGTCCGTGCTGGATCGGTCCACGCTGGTGCTCTGCTGGTCCTTGGAGCAGTCGTGCTGGTCCCCAGCAGAGGTGGTCTCCGTTTGGGAGGACAGGGAAGACAGGCGGCTGCTGGGGGGCTGCTTCTGAGCCGACGTGGCACTGCTGTCCGGGGATGGGGACTCGGGGGCCAAGCTATGAGAATGGAAGGAAGGGAGGGAGGCCTGGTCGGGCAGGTTGTTTCAGAGACCTGAATTTCAAGGAAGGGAAGTGGCAGAAGGTAGGGTGTGGGCTGTGCTTTATGTGCCAGGAGACAAGAGACAGAACGTCCCAGTTAGGAGAACCACTCTGGGCCCGGCCAGGTGCTGTCCATGGTGCCTCTACAACACCTGAACAGGTGCAGAATGGGTGCAGAATGTCCCGTTCAAGACCCTCTAACCCTGCGCCGTCCAATACGGGAGCCACTGGTCACATGTGGGCCATTGGGCCCTTGCAATGCGGCGAGTGAGGGCTGAGCTGGGCCCTGAGGACAGTCAGTACACACTGATTCCCAGCACTTTGAGTGAAAAAAAACGAACGTAAAATACCGCGTTAATAACTCTATAGTGATTCCATGTTAAAATGGTAGTATTTCGGATCTACTGGGCTCAACAGAACATACTGTTAAAATTAATTTTGCCTGTTTCTTTTCTACTGACATGGCTACTGGAACACTAAAACTGCCTCGAGTTTGCAGCTTGCGCTGTATTTCTGTTGCACAGCGCTGATGTAGACCAAGTAATCACTGGCAGTCGCCAGCGGGAGAGCAGGAGGGGGGGAATCTCCTGCATTGTTTCATCCATCCATTCATTCACTCATCCACTCATTCATTCACTCACTCACTCAAGATTTACGGAGCGCTTACTATGCGCCAGGCCCTGTGCTAAAAATTGTATCGTTCCATCCTCTTCACAGTCCTACGGTGATTACCCTATGATCCTGCAACGTCCACAACCCTAGGAGATAGGATTAACCTCAGGAAATTAAATACTAACCTCGCTCAAGATGAGGAAACCGAGGCACAGAGACGTGAAGTAGCCTGCCCAAAGGGACAGACCTGACCCCAGAATCCAGGTCCATGACCCTCTCCTCCTGGAATTTCTGCCCATAATGTATTCCAAGTACCACTTGGATAATTGGAACCACACAAGATAGAAAATATGTCAATAAATCAAACCATTAAATTAAATAGGCTCTCCGCTCCCCCCTTAAAAAGACCCCAAAGCCAAGAGCACAGGAAAGCCTAACCCTGAGGAAGGGGGGACGGGCACACCAGACACCACCTCACTGATAGGAGGGTCTGCCCTGAAATACCCCTGAGCTGCACCCTTGGGCAGAACCTGCAACCCAGGTGTACTGGTGTTTCACTGCAGGAGCACAGCCATGCTTTCGTCAGCTCGGGGAAGAATTTATTCCTTGGAATAGGCAGGATGTTTGGGTGTGGGGTGCGACTGAGGCAAATCCACAAAAAATGAGGGAAATACCACTGAGGAGGCTGCAGGTGGCGCCGCTGCTCAGGGCTGGGAGCACAGCAGCTCCGGGGCCCTTTCCCGGAGGAGGAGCTGCAGTGCCTCCTGGAGACAGCAGGGGGCGACCCCAGGACACAGGGGAGATGCCAGGTCCCAGAGGGAGAAGGGGCCTCCCAGGGTCACACAGCGACCGCAAAACCAGGACACCCAGGCTTCCAGACTCGCTCACCGATTAACACACATCACAGGGTAGGAAAGAAAACAAAAAGCCTTCATGCGTACTGGAAGGAACCTGTGCTTCCCTTTTTCTTACCCACTTCCAATTCCATCAACCTCCACCCAGCTTTAGTACCAATGACAGCTATGGGACATAAACCAGCAGAGGGGTGTGGCCGCTCCTGACGGGTGGGGGCAGGGAAAGGAGATGGGAGACCTGGGTTTGAGTCCAGCTCAGCCACGGACACACCATATCCCTGGGCATGAGACCCACAGATGAGGGAACTGAGTCACACAGTGACACAGCTGGTAAGTGGCCATGCCGGGGTCGACCCAGGTCTCCCTGACTTCAAAACACCGTGCGATCCTGTGGCCCGCCGGTGGGAAGTGTGAGCTGAGAACACGGCAAGCCCACCTCCCGGTGTCCACGAAGCTGCTGCTGTGTTCGATCCCCCCCAAGGGAGAGAAGGAAAACTGCATTTTTAAAACAACGAACAGGTGCAATGTATCAAGTTCCTACTAAGTGCCGGGAAATATGCCAACTGCTGCACAGGTTACCCTGCTGACAACCCCACGTGCCTCAGTCTTTGCCTCTGCAAGATGGGGCGATTGACTAAATGTTATGTTTCAGTGCTTACAACAGTGCTCGGCCTGTCCGCTCAACAGATCTTGGCTCTTTTTATGCGCGTCATCCCCCTTCTATGGAGAAGGAGCATGAAATCCGGCAAATATGACTAATTTACCCAGGACCTCACAGCCAGCTGGAGGGAAGCTGGAGTTCAGACCTGGCTGCCTCCTGAATCCAGGCGATGCTGTGACCTTCAGGCTTCTGCCACAGTCATAATAATATTCCTTCCCAGCCAGGCTGACACCTGAGGGGCCCTACAAGCCTCTAACAGTGGTGATACTAAATGCTGACACAGCTTATAGAGCAGTATCTGTAATATGCTCCTATATTTGTAAACACACAATATACATACAGAAAAAAGTCTAGAAAGACAACAAAAAACATTAATGAAGGTTATATCTGTGTGCTGGGATTAGAGGCAATTTTCATTTTCTTTTTTGTAATTTTTTTTTTTATGGTAGTGAAACACACGTAACATGCAATTTACCAGTAGTGCCTTCACAGTGTTGTGCAGCTATCACCGCTCTCTGGTTCTAGAACATCGTCATCTCCCCAGAAGGAAATCTGGTCCCTGCTGAGCAGTCACTCCCCTCCCCCTCCCCCCAGCCCCCGGCAATCACAAATCTACTTTCTGTCTCTATGGATTGCCTATTCTGGACATTTCATATATCATTTTAAAATAAGTTTTCTGTACATTCTAAATTTCCGTTTTATAAAAAGAAATGGTTTGCTCTTATAGTTACAGACAAAACAGGTTCTACTTAGTAACAGAGAAATCAGGAGGCAGATGGGCCACCCTGGTTCCCGCCCAGAGGCCCCGCCCCACACGCCCTACCTCTCCCCGCTCTGGTGCTGGTGCAGCCACGTCCCATACTGGCTGTCGGCTTCCTGCACGAGGGTGTCAGTGTCCTTGGCCTCGGGGGTCCGCCTGGAGAAACACTGCTTCAGCTGATCCTGCAAGGACAAGCCAGAGGTTTCTATCAGGGAAAATGCTCAGAACCTGGTCCCAGCTGGTAACTCACACCGCATCGCCCCCTGCTCGAACCCACCTCAGCTCCCTACCGCTCTCGGAAGTGGGTCCAAACGTCTGTGCTGGGCATGAGGGTGACCTACCATCCGGGTTTGCCCAAGACATCGCAGGATGCAGGACGGCGGGTGCCAAAGCCAGGCAAACTGAGATGAAGGGGGTCACCCTCCTGCGTCCTGTGTGGGCACCACCCTACCCCTGGCCAAACTTCTCTCCATCTTCACTGCCCCCAGGACTTATCAGTCTGGTTACGGTGCTCCCCCGTCCGTCCCCCGCCACCAGGTTCTCACGGTCGCCATGCTTCCACCACCAGCATCACCAGCACAGCCTTCGTGGAGCATTTAACTTGTCCCCGGTGTTGATCAAGCTGTCTGCATATCACCTCGCTGAGCTGCAGTCCCATGGCAATCCCATGAGGTGGAGCTCATTACAATCCCCATTTTACAGACGAGAACACTGAGGCTTAGAGAGGTGAAGTGACATGCCCCCCATCAAACAGCCAGTAAATGATGAGGTGGGACTCAAACTCAGGCAGGGGGCTTGGACTGCAAGTCCAAACTGGCAACCACTGTGCCCCACGCAGCCCGGATCCCTGGTTCTGTCACCAACTGCTCGGTGACTGGTCTCTGCCCTCAGCCTGGACCCTAGGGAGAGGGTCCTGCTAACCACAGCACTAGCCAAAGGGCCTAACCGGGTACCTGGCACATGCCAGGAAGCCCACAGGTCTCCATCAAAGTGCTGGCCTCCCTAACTTGTTCACTCGGCAAATTAAAAGCCCGTCCCCCGGTGACTGACTGTTGAACTGGCTGACGCTTGGGAGCAGCTGGAATGTTCAAGGCAAAACCAAAACTCCAGCCCCTTGGGTGGCCATTGGCACAATAGCAATTCAAAATCAGCTCAGTGCTTTGTGACCACCTAGAGGGGTGGGATAGGGAGGGTGGGAGGGAGACGCAAGAGGGAGGAGATACGGGGACATAGGTATATGTATAACTGATTCACTTTGTTATACAGCAGAAGCTAACACACCATTGTAAAGCAGTTATACTCCAATAAAGATGTAAAAAATGGCCTTGGCTTCTAGCTTTGAAGGATGTTCCCAGTCACCATCTCCTGATGGCCTGGAGCCAGTGGGTGAGGAATATGGAGGGAGTTGGGGGTCACGGGGCGAGGGGCTGAGAACAACTTGGCCCCCAGTTCCAGAAACACCGGCAGGAGCGTCTCACTCCTTGTGTCCCCCTGGGGTCAGGAGGCATGTTCTGCCGCAATGTGCTCTGGATCTCCTGCTCAAACACCTCCCACAGCTCCCTACTGTCCTCCTGCTGAGATCCAACACCCCTTGCAATTGAGCCCCCAGTTCCCTGTCCAGTCCCATCTCCTAGCCCTGCCCCAAACAGAGGCCCATTCCACCCACCGAGACCTACTCACTGCATCCCACACAAGCCTTACCTTCCAGCCTCTGTGGCTTTGCTTGTACCTTTCCCCCTTCCTATCCGTCCCTCCCACCCCAAGCCATTGCAACAGCCCACAGTGACCTTGCCTTCCCCTGCACTCTCCCTGCCTACTCTGGACTCATTTTTGGGCCAGGTAAAGTTTGACATATCAGTTATTTATGCAACAGACACCTACTGAGCACCTACCATGTGCTAGGCACTTGGGAACCAGGGGTGGGGGTCACTACACAGGTTCTGTAACTCGGCCAAGGCAGCCTTTAAGATCGGACACTCCATCACCTTTGCTCCCCACCCAGAGCCTGCCTGGCACCCAGGAGGTGCTTAGTGGCGGTGGGCAGACTGTCCTGCAGTAGCTTATCTCCCTCCCAGTGGGGAGCACGCCTCTTCACAGCTTCTACGGAGCCACCCTTAGCAGAGCAAACGTGGGGTCCTGCAGAGTGAGCAGGCGCCTCGGGAAAACGTTCTGCTTTTGTCTCCCTCTCTGGGGCACAGGGACGTGGCAAGATGCCAATAAGAAGACCCACGTGCTAGCTCCAAGGGCAGGGCCTGACGTTCAGGAAACACCCCATAAATGCCCACCTCCTTCCTCATTCTCCTTCTCTCACCTTTTGGAGACACTTGCGTACCCCACGAGGGGATACTATGGGCGAGGTATGTGCAAGGACCCCAGGGAATCAGGATAAACCTCTCAGTCACCCTGGTAAACAGCCACACTCACACACCCTCATTTCGCTGCCTGTAGATTCCTTTTCCTCGTTACCCAAATCACAAAGGCTTGCTACAAAACATGTCAAAATTACAGAAAAGCACAAAAAATAATATTTAAAAGTCACCCGTCACCTAGTGACCATATTCTGCCATAATCCTGCCCAGAATTTCATCTGGGGCAACTCATTTAGAGCATCATGGTTAACGGTGGAAGAATGTTCTGCTGCCCGGACACAGCATTGCTCCTTTAATCGATCCCCACGTGTCATGGCATTTAGGTTGCTGTTCACCGTTATAATCAACCACACGATGAACATCCTTGGGGCTGAAGTGACACATCTCTGATGACTCCCACAGGAGAACTCCCTGGGCAGAGAACCGCAGGGTGGAGGGGTAGCACGTACAAGGCAGCCTTGGGACGGTCCATCCAAACTGCAAGTCCACAGCAGCATGCTGGGTGGCTGTTAGCACGCCTGAGGGACTCAGTCAGTCCCCAGGTGGGGAAACTTGGATGTCTTTGGCTTGAAAGGTCACCTGACATGGTCAGACGCCCAGTATCCTTAAGAGAATGGAAGTGGTCATCTGAGCATGCTCCCAGCTGCTTCCTGCTTGAGGGTGATCTACCATCACAGAATCGGCCATTCCCTAACTTAACCCACCACGTGGGTCGGATTCGGAGGCCAGAGGCCGGGGCCTGGGGGGGCTGCCTCTGGTGGACTCGACATCCTTGTGCCCAGCAGCTTGCAGACGGCTGCACGGTACATGCTAGGTCTGTGCCCCGTGTGTGCCAGGCTCAGCATAGGCAGCAAGGTGACCGCTCAGGGACAGCTTACAGCTCAGGGTTGTGGGGGGAGAGGGTGCTGTCTCTGCTCTGCCCCAGCTGGGTGGTCTGGCCAAGGGACTCCGCCCATCCAAGCCTCAGTTTCCTCAGTGGAAAAACAAGGGTTGTTTTGAGGCTTCAGGGAGATAAGCCCTGGAACGCGTTAAGCTCAGTGCCTGGCATATAGGTGCTCGGGACACAGGAGCTGATGCGATCAGAATCAGGTTCACAGCCCTCCCCAGAGCCAGGCAGGGGGACGGACTCCTGGCAAAGTGTGATTCTTCTCGGGTCCTCAAAAGCCCCAAGAGATGGAGATCTTTCGGTGCTGAGTGATAGAGGAAGGGATCTGCAGGTGGGACCTCTGGAAATCAGCATGGCAAGTTCCGAAGGATGCTAAGGGTGGAATCAGGGCAGGAGGCAGGGGAATGCTTCCTGACGTCCTTTGGAAGGCTCTGGGTGGCAGGGTGTGGGGGGAATAAATGGTGCTCAGCAAAATACACTGGCTTCCACGCATCCCCACTTGTGGGTCCTCCCGCAGAGGTTTAAGATTCACGCTCAGGGATCTGTAATCCCCGCAGGCAGGGATGGAGGTCTTCTCCCTCCACTGCCTAAAGCCGGACTCAGGATTCCGGACAGCAGCATCCCCGACTCCTCTGTCACTCTCATCCCCGTGTCGGATCAATCCCCAGGCCCTTCAAAGTCTCCATCAGGAAGACTTTGGCCAGCTCTGGGGTCCCCCTGCCTCCCTCACCTCTGCTCCCCCCCGTCCCCATATATTCTCTTCCCATTACACTTTCCCAAACTGAAATCTAAGCCTGCAGGGTCTCTGCTCAAATCCCTTCAGTAGCTCCCCCAGGGTCAAGTCCAAACACCATAAGGATGGCTTGTAGGACTTTCATTAGTGGGGCTCTTTCCCCACCATCCCCTGCCCCTCCCCCATCCCCAGGCCCTCCCAGCCCCTCCCAGCCCCTCCCACTGGCTGCTCCAGCCCGCTTTCCTCTTCTCACATTCCTCAGTTGGCTATCCCTCACCTCCAGACCTGCTGGAGCAGCCACCACCACCTGGCTGTCATTCAGATTTCAGTTTTGCTGGCTCTTCCTCCAGGAAGCCTTCCCTGAACTCCCCTCACCCAAGGCTGCCTCAGGAGCCAGCTCCCACCAATCCCTAGACCTCAAGTCTCTATATCTGTGCTGTCCAATATGATAGCCGCTAGCCACGTGTGGCTATTTAAATTTCATTTAAATTAATTAAAATGTTAAAAATACAAAGAATCCAGTTCCTCAGCGGCTCTAGCTATATTTCAAGGGCTCCATAGCCACGTGTGGCTACCATATTGAACGGCACAAGATACAGGACATTTCCATCATGGCAGAAAGTTTCTACTGAAGAGCACTGCTGTAGAACTTCCCAAATCATGTTCATTATAATTGACCTGTGGTTTTTTTTTTTCAGTCTCCCTTGAATGAGTACTATTTCTGGAGCCAGATGCCTGGATTTAAATCCAGGCTCCATCACATAGATCCTGTATTCAGGCTGTGTGGCCTTGGGCAAGTTACTTAACCTCTCTGTGCCTCAATGTCTGGACAATGCAGATGTTAAGTATTTGGTTGAATGCCATCTCAGTCCCTATGTTTTTACACAGAACCCCCAAATCTGGAGTACTCCAGGGGTTAGGATCATCTAAGGGAATTGATCTTGCAAATGAGGCTTAAGAAATCAAGCTGTCTGTCAGTACTTTCTCCTACTAGTATCCTGGTAACCTTGTGCGCAGTGCAAATGATTCATGTCTCGTCGCTGCAGCAGACCCCGGTGGCACTTCAGATCAGCTAGTCTTGATCTTCACTCCCAGGGCTACGAGGCCTCAAGATCAACCGCAAAAAGGGTCCAAAACTCTTCTGAAACTTTCTGAAAGTCAGGTTTTTAAGTTAGCTTTAAGGCAGAGTGTTCTTCCAAATCAGTTCTGCCTTACCGGCTGCTATAAAAGCCCTCACTGTCTGCGGATGAGTAGATATCTACAAGGTGGTCTGAAAATACACGATGGATAAAGAGAAGCATTGTCTGAGGAACACACGTGTCCAAATTAGTCCTGCATTTGGGTCATCGGCAGGTCTTTTTTTTGACATGCACCCCCGATGGATATCAACCAGCCACAATCCAAATTTCAGCTGCCATTTGTCACACCAAGTCATCACATCTTAACATTTATTTTTTTTTAAGATTTTTTTTTATGTGGACCATTTTGTAAAGTCTTTATTGAATTTGTTACAATTTTGCTTCTGTGTTATGGTTTTTGGGTTTTTGGCCATGAGGCATGTGGGATCTTAGCTCCCTGACCAGGGATCGAACCTGCACCCTCCGCACTGGAAGGCGAAGTCTTAACCACTGGACTACCAGGTAAGTCGTGAATCTTAACATTTAGATCTCCAAGGACCCTTGAGTCCATTCAGCTGGCCCTTTTCAGATGATAAACTTTTCAGATAGATGATAAACTCAGAGGCAGGGATTCTCACGGGGAGTGAGAGGCAGAGCTGGGGGGCCTGGAACCCAGTTTTCTGGGCTCCTTCCAGCCCCCCACCTTGTCCAGGATGCTTCAAGAGGCTCAGATGAGGAAATGCGCTTTAAAATGCTCTAAAAAAGCCTCACGAACTTGGCGGGCTTAAAAAACACTTGCTCAGGCTAGCTCACCAAGCCCCAAGCTGGTGGTAGGTGAAAATTCTAGGCCCTCGTCTTGCAGGCAAACACGACTGCCGCAGCCCAGGACCTATAATGGACAGTTTTCTAACACCCAGGCTGGGGAGACCAGCCTAACAGACGCCTTTGAGGGTTGTGTTTAAACAAGTGGCAACACATGTCCTGAAATTTAAAACGTGCATACCCTCGACTCAGCAATTTTAGTTCCAGAAATTCATCTCAAGAAAATCATTAGACACACTCACCAAGACCTATGAACACAGACGCTTCCCCGCAGGACAGCAAAGATTGCAAAATATTGGACATAACATTGCAAAACACTGAATTGTCCTAAATATCCAATAAGATGGGGATCAGTGAAATACAGTATGATATATCCACGTGACGGAATAAACACAGCCAAAGAAAATGATGCTCAGAAAGAATGTTTACTGTCACAGAAAGATGTCTGCCTTATACTAGCAAATATTACTTTTTTAAAAAGGTAACAAAACAGCACATGTCACAGAAAGATGTCTGCCTTATACCAGCAAATATTACTTTTTTAAAAAGGTAACAAAACAGCACATGTGTTGATACCAGCTTTGTAAAAACAAATATGTAAATGCACGTGAGAATAAGCAAAGGAAACCTCCAGACGTTTCCACAGAAAACTGATACCAGCGGCACTGTATGTGGTGAGGAAATGGGCTGTCTTTCTATTATTGATGATGATTTTCGTTAGTATCCACACTCGTGATTTTTTTATCCCAATATCATCAGATAATAAAATTAAATAACATTAATTAAATCATTCCTCCAACACTATCATATAGTAGACATCACGAATTAAAAACAAATCAGAAGGGGGCTCTTCATTTCTTAATCTCTATCAGAGCCCAGCAAACTCTTTCTATAAAGGGCCAGATAATAAATATTTTGGGCTTTGTGGGCCATGGGGTCTCTGTCCCAACTTCAGCTTTCCTGTCGTTACCATGTCAGCAGCACGTCTGTGTTCCAATAAAACTTTATTTACAAAACAGGTGGCTAGCTGGATTTGGCCCACAGGCAGCTGGCTGATCCCTGATCTATACCCTTTAGACTGTCAGCTGCATGAAAATGGGGACTCCTTCGTCCACTGCTGCACCCCAGTGCTTAGAACCATGCCAGGCCTGGAGTACTTGTTGAATAAATATTTGCTGGAGGAATATGTTTCTGAAAATAACTTTTCTGCACTGAGTAGGTGTGAGCTCCTTACCCAGAAAAGGCCGTGTCATTAGGGAAGGAGTGAGGAAAAGAGAAAATATTACGCCTGCATGTATTCTGGGGTGTCTGACACATCCGCCTGGGAAAGAAGCCTGAGTCAGAACGGTGTTCGGTGGCCTGTGGGTGACGGGGCAATTCAAGACGTGCGTCCCCCTCCCCCCTCTGCAACTAGACACTCTCAGCTGTGCAGGGTGCTCTGGTGTCATGGGACCCAGGCTGGGGTGACGCTGGCTCTGTCCCAGTGCCCCCGGGGCCTGGTGGCACCTCCCTGCCTTGTGCCCAGGTCAGACTTGCACAATGGCTGAGCAATAATACTAACAATAATATCAAGGGCTAACATTACTGTGAGCGCTGGTGATTATCATGACCTTCCACTTTGCCATCTAATGCTCCCAAACAACGCTATGTGGTAGGAACCGTAATGGACCCATTTTACAGGGGAGGAGACTGAGGCCCAGAGAGGGGACCTGACACACCCAAGGGTGATACAGTTAAAAAGCGGTGGAGCTGCAAATTGAACTTGGTTTGCTTGACGCCCAAGCCCCAAAATACTCCCCCAAACTGCTGCATTCTCCAAGCTCTGGCTTGACGTGGAGACCTTTGTAGGGCCTTCAATGACCATCTCACTGATGGGAAAATTGAGGGCCAGAGAGATGAAAGGATGCCTGGCCACACCTCGAATCCAGGTGTCCTGATCCCCTGGTCTGTGCCTGATTACCACAGTGCATTCCCTAGCTGCACCCAGGGTGGGGCCTCAGGCCCAGAAAGGGGAGGAGGGGGGCAGCAGGCCAAGGATGGGCCGAGTCCCCCAGTGTGTCTTCCATCCACCCTGTAACCCCCGCTCCAGGCTCTTAAGAGCACTGTCTGTCCCACTGTGGCCCGCAGGGCCTGGATGTCCAGCGCCCACTCTCCTGGTCACCTCTTCTCACCCTCACTCCTCCCCTGTGCTGCAGCCGCAGTGACGCCCAAACGCCCCGTGCACCTTCACAGCACAGCTGCTCGCCTGGCTAAGGGCGGCCTCCTTCACACCGCAGCGTGCGCGGTGGCCCTCCGAGCGGATTCCCGCCTGAGTCTAGGTCCTCGTCCTGCCCCTCCGAGCCCTGGCCTCGGCTGTGGGTTCTCAGCACTTGGATGGTTCCTCGGACGCCTGTTCCTCCCAGTACACACAGCCTCCAAAAGGGGAGAGCTGTGTCTCGTCACCATTGGACTCTCGGAGCTTAGTTACAGCTCCTGGCACAGAGTTAGGTGCTCACTGAATGATAAAGAAGGAGAGAGGAAGGGAGGAAAGAGGGAAGGTGGGGAGGAATGAAAAAACAAAAAGGAGAGAAGGGAGAACAAGGTAAGGCAGTCAGGCCAGAAGGAAGTGGACAGGAACGGTGCAGGACAGGAGCCCTCAGAACGCTCTCCCAGAGCCGTCAGCAAACACCCGCAGTGTCCCCTCCCTGTGGACTTGTGTCCCAGCTAGGAGGCGTCGGCGCAGTTGATGGGCTTCTCGGAGTCCACAGTGTCACCTCAGGTGGCAACGCAAGCCAGGACTTGTGCCCTTGCCCCCTGCCCCATGGCAGGGCATGGTGCTTCCCGGGGAAGGTTGGTGGGACACCAGTTTCTGACCCCTCTCAATGGGCTCTGGGAACAACAGTGCAGTCTGGCCAGGTGTGGCCAGGTGTAGTCAGGTATAGCCAGGTGTGGCTTTGTGTGGCACACGATGGTGGCTTGGATGGGGGCATAGCTAAGACAGAGAGCAAAACAAACGGAGAAAACACAACCGGCACTGGGAGGCGCGCGGAGATGGGCACAGGGAGAGAGGTGCACAGGAGATGGGCACAGGGAGAGAGGTGCACAGGGCAAGAGCGACGAACAGGTGGAGGACGTGTGCTGGGCCTCAGTGACGGGGCTGAACCGGCCCACCTGGGTGGTGGTGCTGCGGCTCCCCCCACAGGAACACAACTGTTCCTGGACTGGGTCCCCTGACCCATCGTGGTGAGCAAAGGTGCCAGGCTCAGCGCTGGCTCCCTCTCTGGATGGCCTCGAGCAAAGCCCCCACTTCTCTGAGCCCCGGCTTCCTGTCTTGGTGACTTGTGGCTCTAGGGATGGCAGGTCTCAGGGGCCCTCTGCCACTTGGTGGCTCACCTCTGCCTGGCGGCTAATGTCTGGAGCTCACCAAGCCGGCCTGTGTGAGCTGTCAGCTGTTTCCTGGTGAAGAGGGATTGGTTTCTTCCCCTTTAAAGGAGTGCCCGTTTGGACTGTTCACACCCTTGCTGGGTTTGCCCACCTGACTGATGATAAATGATGCTGTTCACTCCTTGAATGAAATCAGTTTTCATAAACACTCTACGGAAGAGCTAGCAGTGCCTGGCGATTAGCAACGGAAAGCATGGACTTTCAGGTTGCACGTGGGAAGTGAACCTACCCCGGGGCTCTGATGAGTTGGAGGTGGGGAAGGCTCTGAGGTGGGGCAGACCAGGGCAAATCCAGCTCTGCCTTTTGGTAGCTATGAGCAAACCTCTCAAAACCTCAATTTTCCCATCTGTAAAATGGGGATGGGGAGGGCGCTTAGGGGAGTTGGGGGGATTTTGTAAGACATCTGGTGAGAGCTGCACACGCCCAGCATACAGTAAGTGCCAAATAGATTCCAGGTGAGATGATGATGATGATGATGATGATGACGACGACGACGTCCACTGCTTAGTTCCCAGAAGCACATCATTTAAACAAACACTCTAACAAAGAGGCCTGACAGCCCTGTCACTCAGCTGAGAGCAAAGGGGCTGCCTTAACCCGATCCCTCAACATCTCTCCCGACCCGGACATCAGCCAGCTGCTCCCCTCCATCACGGAGTGAACTGACCCCAGCACACCTGCCCTCCTCCAGGGCCCAGCCGGGTACGCAGGCTGCAAAATGACAGCTCCGGCAGAGACACGCTGACTCTAGGGGGCAAGCGTGTCACCTAAAGTGACGGGAACACACGTTGGCAGCTGGTCCTCAGGAGGCGTGCCTGGTTCCAGCCGGGGGTGCCCCGCAGGGCTCCGTGGTCGGTGGAGGCTGTCTGGCTCTCCTGACGGCCTCCACCTCCAAGTCTATAAACAGAAAGGACAGCTGGGCTGGGGGGCCCAGGCTCTCACTGGCCTCGGAGGCGGCATCTCCCAGACTCCAGAAACCCGGCAGGCACCCTATGCTCTGGGTGTCGGAGGTGGGCTAAGAGGCAATAAAGGTAGTCATGACCAGGAACGTGTAAGGAGCACCCACTGCACGCCTGGCACCAAGTCAGATTTCTCATGTGCGCCGTCTAGCTTAAGTCCCAGAGGAGATGCTTTCACACGCCCATTTCACAGATGGACAGGTACAACAAGAAGGGACCTTGATACGGCTCTTCCTGCGTGCCGAGCTGCCGAGATTAGTCCTCCCAACAACCCTAAGAGGCAGGTACTGTGAATTATCCCCCGTTTCCGGATGAGAAGACCGAGGCACAGGGAGGTGAAGCGACTCACCCGGGGTCTCAGGAGTGAGTGAAGGGACCCGATTCAAACACAGGCGGCTCCAAGTCTACGGCCAGTTATGCCTCATTCCACCAACTCCTGCTGTCATTGCACCCAGGAAACGCCCCTCTGGGAGACTTCTTGGTATAGTCCATCAGCTGCTGGCCAGTGCTGGCCCAGGTCTGCCTGAAATGTGTCCCTGAAACACAGCTCAGGCACCAGCTCCTCCAAGAAGCCTCTCCTGACTGCCTCCATCGGCAGCGGGACTGGGTCTCCCCTTGGGACCCCATAAAATCCCCCTGTGCTCAGCTCATCATACAGCTTATTGTGCTGGACTGTGCTTACTGTTTGTTTGACGGTCTCCTCCAGGCTGTGAGTTCCCTGAGGGCAGGCACTGGGGTCTGTTCACCCTCAAACCCTGGCACCAAGTTAAGAGACAGCCACGGTGGTCAGGGGAGCAACTGACAATGGATGGATGCATGAATGAGTGAGTGAATGAATGAATGAATGAGTGAGTGAATGAATGAATGAGTGAGTGAATGAATGAGTCAGTGTATGAATGAATGAGTGAATGTACGATCCACAGGTGATCCCCGAACCCCTCTCTCACGTCCACGAACGATATTACTGTCTACTTAAAGACTCTTGATACATCCCAGGACCGTCTGTTTTCATATATGCCCTTAAATTTTAATTTCTGTTACATTTTAAAAAACAAATCTCTTTTCTAAAACATCATGTTCAGCATGCTGACAGTGAAAGCGGACAGGCGACTGCGATTTTTTTTTGTTTTTTTGCGGTACGCGGGCCTCTCACTGTTGTGTCCCCTCCCGTTGCGGAGGCTCAGCGGCCATGGCTCACAGGCCCAGCAGCTCCGCGGCATGTGGGATCCTCCCGGACCGGGGCACGAACCTGTGTCCCCTGCATCGGCAGGCGGGCTCTCAACCACTGCGCCACCAGGGAAGCCCTGTGATAATTTTTTAAGGTGCAAAACGGGAGAGATGGATCCAGGGAGGGAGGACAATCCCCCCCAAATAACCAGGACCCAGGAACCTTCTATGCCCCACTTTGTGGGGAAGGGGCAGAGGACATTCTAAGTCCTGAGATACTTTTACACAGACAAATTCAATTTCCTTTTAAGTCTAAAGTTCTATTAATAAAAGGTCTACAGTTCTAAGGTTAAGATGAGCCGAGATAAAAGGGAATTTTGTTTTTTTTAAATGTATTTTTATATTTTAAAATTATAGAACAATCATAGCATGGGATACTCTTTAACTGTTCAAAGGAATGAGGAAGATGTATGTGTCCTGATATGGAGTGACTTCCAAGATACACTGTCAAGTGAATAAGGCAAGGCTGGAAGCAACAGGTGGAGCGAGGAAAAATATATACGTAAATATTTGAGAATGCACAGAATATGTGAGAAGGACACGGGAAAACTGTCATCACACTTGCCTCTGGGAGGGGAACCGAGTGACGGGGGGAGGGGGAGAGAGGGAGACATAGCTTTAAAATTCTACCCCTTTTTGTATTTTGTAACATTTACTGTTGGTAGTTTTTAAAAATAAACGTTAAAATGTATGATTCTATGTAAATACATAATTCTTTCATGTTTCCTAGCATCTCCTCTTCATGGGATCTGCTCCCATCCACCCTGACTTGGCTCTCCTGGAGGGATTCTTAAAACAGTCTCAGCAAAATTTGACTCTGTGTTTTTTTTTTTTGAAACATCACATGTCAAAACATCTCTCTCATGTTTATTTCAGGCGATGGCTCAACTTGTCAGGCGACAGAATTGCAGCCTTGACGTAAGTGTGAACCCGGGGAGGAAGCGGGGAGCTGGTGTGTCTGTCCATTGCCTCAGGATCCCAAATCCTCCAGCATCTCTCCCGGGCAGGACACACCCACCACCTCCTCCACGATCTGTGGGCACATTACAGTCTTACAGCACTGCTCCATTACCCCTGCTTCCGGTGATTCACCCAGAGAGATGCGCATGCACACACACACACACACACACACACACACAGATGCATACACACCAATATACACATATGCAAATATATACACAAATACATGTACACCAAAAAAATACACAAAAACACATACATATACACAAATGCAAACACATACACACATACATATATACACACAAATACATACAGACCACAAACACACATAACACACATTGCACATACAGACAACGCATACACAATAAACACAGATAACATACAATACACACACGAGTACATACATACATCAACTCACACACCCAAAGGTGCTCACAGCAGCAGCATTTGGTTTTTGGTTAACAGCAAACACAACCCAGTTATCTTTCCATAAGGGCATCTGTAAACAGGCTTATCCCTGCAAGGGAATCCATGCTGCCATCAAAAACAATGAAGTAGAATTTTAAGTGCTGATACGGAGATGTCAAAGCTGTTACAGAAAGTTTACTAGGAACAAGGGGCAGACAATTCCACCTTAGATCACCCCCTTGGTCACCTTGGGCCCCATGATTAATGATTTCCTATCCCAGGTACCCAAAGTACTTCGGGGCCCCAGACAGAAGGGGAGGAGAGTGCACACAGGGGCTCAGGAGTGGCCGGTGACAGAGGGCACGTGGCATGGACCAGGCCTTGAAAAGTGGGTCAGATTGAACAGTTGGGGGAGAATGGAGAAGGCAGTGCAGGTGACAAAACAGCCTAGGAACAGGTGAAGCGAAACACCATCTTCACTGACAGCGGGCTATGCTGGGGACTGGACAGACCCATCCCATCCACCCTGAGGAGTAGCCCTGCAGGAAAGGCTTAAGGACCCACCGTGAGGATAAGAGGCTGGTCTGCAGAGATGGCACGGAGCACGGATGGAGTGGGGGCAGGGCAGGGGCAGGGGCAGAGCCCGGGACCTCTCTGCTGTTGACGGGCCTGGCAGCTCCCTTGTTTATGAGTGCCCAGCTCCAGTGAAGGAGGAAAACCAGTTGGGCCGACATTCCATCGCCTGGAACCGAGCCAAGGGCCCCGTTTCCTTCTGGTGCCCAGCCCAGCCTGTGGTTTTGTTCAAAGACCCTGCCCAGGGTCCAGGGCGCCGCCTGTTCTAACTCACAACTTGATCCACCTCTGCTTCCCAGTGCAGCCCTCGGGAAGCCAGAGAGGCCCTGGAAAATGCCCGGTGGATGGTGTCTCTTTGGCCAGCTCTTAGCACCCAAGTCAGGGCGGAACTGCCTGCTTCAGGGTGCCGTTTGCTCACCACGTGGCTCACTGGGCCACAAGTGGGTGAGAGCACTCGGAAGCCTCCGTCTTGAGCTCCAGGATTCAGGGGCTGGTCCCCATGCACTGCTCCAGGCCAGCTTACCACTGGCTGCTGGCCAAGCCCAGAGGCATGTTCAAACAGACACTGCACCTTGGTCAAAGCCCACAAACAAAATAACAGACCCATTTGCAAGGAGCTGGTGCCCACGCAAGCTTTCAGGCATGCTGGAAAAGCCCTGGGCATCCTTGGGGCCAGCACCCACTTAACGGGACTTGGAAGGCAAACCTCGTGATTTTGAAAGGCTCCCGAACGTGTATTTCTCAATGTGGAGACAGCATCCAGGCGCGGGACCCTGGACGTCCGGCACTCAGGCACTTTGGCTCATCCTGGGTGAGCATGCACCACGGCCAGGTGCCAAGAAATGCACTTTACTGCATCAGCCCCCAAAGGGTCCTCCCACCGACCTGTGAAGTAGGTTTTAGTGTCACAGCTCCGCCGGCCCTGACCCCTAACCCAGGGGCCAGATGCATTCTAATTCAGATTTTAGAAAGGCAACAGGCGAGTGCACACACTGTATATTGGGAGGAACCCCCAGTGGGGTCTAGAGGAGGGTCTGCCAACCTTAGAACTCTGGCCCGTTGCAGGGGGGCCGGCGCTGTGCGCTGGAGGAGGCTAGCAGTCTTCCTGGTCTGTACCGACCGATGCCCGAACCCACAGCTGTGACAACCCAAACTGTCTCCAGACATTGCCAAATGTCCCTGGGGGGCAAAGCCGCGCCTGGTTGAGAACGACTGGTCTACGTCATGCATTCTCTACAGGAACGATACTGTCCCTAAGGGGGTGAAAATTGGTTCTTGGTGGGGGGAACCTTGGCACAGATATGCATACAGTACACATACAGGTGTACAATATTAACTGATATTAAAATTTCATGGAACGGCAATTAAGAAAAAGTTTTAAAAGGCCCTTTGGGGGATGATAACGAAAAAAATACCCAAAAAAGTGGATAAACACTGGTGTAGTGCAACACCCCACAAGCAAACGTATTAATATTTCCACAGCAACATGTATGAATAGTCACACCGTGTGTAAATACTATTAATAACCTCACGTCAGTACATTGGTACAGGGTGGTTTTGCTACAAAGGAGAGCTTTGTGGATTTCAGAACGATGGATACGGGTTGCGTATCTGCTGCTCCGTTTTATACAGGAGAGAACGGAGGCTCAGGGGAATTAAGCAACTTGCCTGTGTGCGCGCACGTGTGCTCACACCGAGGTCTAGCTGACACCAGAGGGATTTAGTCAGCGTGCTGCAAGAGCTCTTTGCCTCCGTCCCAGTTACCCGGCTTCTACAAGTTATTCTGGCTATGCAGGTGCGTGAAGATGAACGTCCAGGGATGTTTACTGCAGCATTATTTATACGGCAAAAAGACTGGGAACAACCTACGTGTCCAAAAATCAATTTGGGCCTGACTAAATAAAGTGGGCCTAACTGGAAAAATGGAATATAGTACAGCCACTGAAAATGAGGCTGCAGGTCCATGTTCATGACGTGAGAAGTTAGTCCTAGAAGAGAAAATGAAAGAGAACTAGGTACGAAAGCATTCCTGCAGTATAATTCCATTTTGTTGATCTATCTGCAAATATATGTATATATATTGCATATAATTATTTGCAAGGATATATGTATACATGTATATAGCATATATATGCAAACATATACAAAAGATTATTTATATACACATGTGCATATATTATATATCTATGTATATATTTTGCATATATATTGCACATAGGCAAAATATGAATATATTTATATATGCGTGTGTATATATCATATTCATACATATGTATACATTTTGCACATATATGCAAAAAAATCTTAAAGGATATAGACATGTTATAAAGAATATTTCTAGGGGTGGTAATATTAAGTAACTGTTTTCTTCTTTCTTGTCTATGATCTCATTTCTCTACGGTGAGCGTGTTTTGTGTAGTTTTTTTAACTAGGAGAAGGACCCGGAACACACCCAGGCAGGCGAGCACTGTGGCTGTCTGGCCCAGGGGGAGGGGCAGAATGGTGCTCAGCCCCTTTTCACCTTCTCCCTGTCGTGGTGAGAGCTGGTGCTTGGTCTCCTACAGACGCAGACTTGGCCCCACCCGGGGATTTAACTGCCGCCGGCAGGGCAGGGTCCTTCCTGTTTCCCAGCCTTGGTGTTAACGTGAGAGTATCTGGGGACAGAGGAGCAGACAGATGAGGCCTTAGAGAAAGGGAGGGTAACAGCCTGAGAATGTCTACTGCCCAGGCCTGCTGGGCCTGCCCTGGACTCCCACCCACCTCCTCCACTCAGCACAGAGAAGGGGCCTGGGCTCAGGCAGACCTCGGGTCCCTGGCCGTGCCTCTAATGAGCTGTGTGACCTCAGGTGAGTCTCATGGGGCCTCAGTTTCCCCCTCTGTAAAACAGGGGCCATCACTGGGGTTGCATCACTGGGTCAGAACATCATCCAGGGGTTCTGCTGCCAGGCAGGGAGCGGCCACCCTCTTGGGCCAACTGGTGGTGCCCTATCCAGCCCTTCCTATAGAACGCCACCACGCAAAAGGGGAAAGGTGGAGAAAGAAACATGTCCATCGCACAAGCCGCAGGATCTGGGACTTTCCAACAGAAAGGGGGTTCAGAGGTTGCCTGGAGCTTGCCCAGGACAACAAGCACTTATTCAGTGCCTACTGTATGCCAGCTCTCTGCTAATGATGCTGCGGCACCTCAGATATCTGCCCGGGGGCAACTTAAAATCAAGTTGGGGAAGTGGACGTGTAAGCAGATCATTTTAACAGGGAACAGGAAGGGCAATGGGCTGGAATGGTTACAGCCAGAGGAAGGGCCTGGGGGAGATCAGGAAGGCTTCCTAGGGGCAGTGACTCTTGAGTCTTTCATGAGGAGCTGGAACTAGCCAGGGGAAGGAGAGGGGCGGTTAAGGCAAAGGAATAGGATGTGAAGTGACAAGGAAACGTCAAGGAGCCCAGCATTTATTCCTTGGGCATCAAGTCAGAAGTGAGAGGAGAGAGGCAGGGGCTGGGATGTTAGCTACAGACCATGCAGGGATTCAGGGAAGAGGGATGCTGGGTTGACAGGTGCCTCCAGTCCTGGCTCCCTGGCTCTTAGAAGCTGTGTGGCCCTTGGTAAGCTGCTTCACCTCTCTGGGCTTCAGTAACAGCAGAGAACCACTCCAGTGTCCATCGCTGATGCCAGCACTGCATGGGCTAATGTTCTGTGTGAAGTGCTGGGTGAGTGGTAGGCACCTGGGAAGTGACTGCAATTGCTATGATGCTCGTAAGTCAGTATCACCTCTCTGGCTCTGAAACCAGCAGGAGACACAGAGCTGAAGAGGATGATATGAGGGGCTTTTAGGAATTAAGTGTTTTCGGAATTCTTGGTACAGATCACCGCAGTGCCACCACCCAGGTCGACGCTCCTTTAGAGGAGCTGGAGGGATTTATAGGAACTGCAGGAATTCTTGCAGCAATTACTATCCTCGGCTTCCGGGAAATAAGGCCTTGGCTGTAAATGTTATTCTCTGGAGGGGAAACCCGGAGCAATTAGGGGAGTGAGATGCAATGGAGACGAAGGACAGGACGGAGAATCCTGGGCAGGGCAGAAACCTCAGCTGAGCACCCCCCATCATTCACCCCCTTTACCAGGCTCCCAGCGGCAAAACCCAGGCGAGCTGGAGGCTCCTGGAGGCTCCTGGACTGACATCTCTCCTGGCCCAGTGCCAGCTGGATAAAGTCCAAGCTCCTTGGCTGGGTACCTGCAGCCCCCAGGACACCTTCCAGGCCCCTTGCTGGCCACTCCTCCTTGCCTAGATCCTGCTTCAGGGAGACTGGACCATGTGTGGTTCTGCCACGAGCAATGCTGTGTTGCCTGGAATGCCTGTCCCTGCCTGGTCTGCTGAGGAGCTCCTACTCTACCTTTAAGACCCAGATCTCCACAGGGGAGCACAGGGGAGCAAGCAGTTCTGACTCATAACTCTCCTAGAGCACTTAGGACACTGGGTGGCAGGGGCTTGTGTCAGCTCTGATCCCCCCACCCCAAGACTCGTGCCTCTGAGGGCTGGGATCAAATTGGGTTTACCTCCCTCTTCCCAGGGCCAGACCCAGTGCCCAGCACAATACAGGTGCTTTGAGGAAGTCGGGAGGGATGGAGGGAGGGAAAAAGAGAGCAAGGGGAGAGAGGGAAGGAGGGAGGGAAGGACCAAGCCCCAAGACTGTGGATGATATAAAGAAGGCACCGAGTTACTAAATTACTATGCAACCAAGTTCCAATGCCCTCATCTATAAAAATGGGGACTACAGAACCCACCTCTCCAGGCAGTTAAAGATTACACACGATAGTAAGTGCAAAGGCCTGGGGACACAGGAAGCCCTTCCTCCCTCCTGTCAGTCACCTGAGCACCGGCCATGCGCAAACACCTTGAACAGCAGGTAAGTCCCTCCCCTGGGGGAGCTGACATCCTAGGGGGGAAAACAGACAGAATACAGAAAAGAGTGCACTACAGACTGTGCTGCGAGGTGATTCGTGTTGAGGAGAAAAATAAAGCTGGGCAGGGGCTGAGGAGTGCTGGGGCGGCGCGGCGGGGGCGCTGCGATGTTGAACAGGCCATCAGGGCAAGTGTCTGTTTGGAGACGTTTGAGCAAAGACCTGAAGGAGGTGACGGCAGTCAGGCAGATATCCAGGAGGAGGGATGGGCCAGCGCAGCGGACGAGGCACCTGTTGTTACAAGTGCTGCTGCCACCACAGACGGTGTTTTCTGGTACCTGGTGAGCTGACTTAGGAGCCTGGGCTGAAGCACCTCACCCTCCCTCTCCCATTTCCCCAGTGGCATTCTAAGTCTAGCATTCCCTCTGCCCACTCTTAAACCTCTAGCTTCCCAAATAAAAACGCGAATTAAGCACACAGAGTGTTAGGTGCTTCCTTCACCCCCGTGGGGCAGCAAGGCTAAGATAATCGGAGGCCCGGGCTGGTCTGGACACTCCAGGTGGGAGGGAGGCAGCAGGCGGCCAGGGCTGAGGTCCTCCCAGTGCATCCAGCCCCTTGGTTCCCCAACAGACCCCACTGCACTTTGTTCTCTTTTATTTTATTTTTAAACACTGATTGGGCACCGACTGTCTACATGGAGACCCACGCTGGGGTAATTCATAAATGTCATCTCCAGATGTGAAAAACAAATTGGGGGGCTTCCGATATTCTGCTCCCACTGGGAGAGTGGAGAGCATTACCCATGGTCAGGATCTCATTTTCCAGATGTGGGAAAACAGGTTCAAAGCGAAGTGACCTGCCCAGAGACCCATGGGAGTCAAACCCAGGCAGCCCAGCATCAACCCATCAACTCAGCCTCCTGGGTTACACCTTCCTCGCCTCCACTTTAATTCTAAACAGCGTTTTAACAGCCAACAGCGCAAGCTTGGCCCTGGGAACTGCTATTGTTCCCAGATGTTTTCATGATAAATAACATTTCAGTGATCTGTTGGTGAGGCCTGCGGGAAGTCTGGGAAAGGCAGAGTGATTTTTTTGCTCCCCCCTCTCCTGCCACAAAAGAAGTGCAGGCAAGGGATCTATCCAAGCAACTCATCTTGGAAAACCCACGTGATGTGGGAGTCCAAGCGTCATGGTGGATCTGAGGTCAGACAGACCTGGGTTCCGGTCCTGGCTGTGCCTCTTACCAGCTGTGTGACCTTGGGTAACTCGATTCACCTCTCTGAGCCCATGCCTGGTTGTGACTACTAGAACGTTTTATACATTATTGTCTATACTGTACTAGTATTAGATTCTACCAAACACTGCTGAGATGGTCCTACCTGCAAAGGATCTTCCAACCAGTGTGAAGTTCACTTTCTGCACAGGTACCCTTCCCAGTGCGTCACCGGGGTTTTTTTTAATACACAATTTATAACCAGAGTTGCATATGCACCCGTGCACACTCTCACGCACACCACTGGCAAATGATGACTCTGCTCTCCTGCCTGGGTTTTCCACCGAGTGCGTTGGAGCTGTCTGGGACCTCACCTAGGGTCCAGGAATCCGAGGTCCAGAGAGGGGAAGTGGCCTGGGCAGGGACACCACGGGTGGAGGTGGTGTTCAAATGAGAGGCTGGAGGCTGTTTCTGCTGCTTCCCTCCTGGAGGAAGGTCAGGGCATCGCCAGGACCAGTCCCTCCCAATCCCCCTGGAACATGTCAGCAGGGTCACAGTCAGGCTGGGCTACACTGTGGCCTTGGGGAAATCACAGTCATTGTCACTACCCCAAGGGGCAGGTCACTGGAGGACTCTCAGCTTCAGAATCCAATTCTGCAGCCTGCGCTGCCAATGAGAATGAAAACAGAAGAGGATGTGGCCGAGTCCAGGGCCACCTCTGAGTTTCAGCCGCGGCAGCCACCCTCCACCCCCTCAGGCTTTCCAACACTGCGATGCCGGCGGCCTGATGGTTTTTCAACTCAACCCACCCACACTGGGGAAAAGAGCCAGTGGCGTTTTTTTTAATTCTTCCTCCAGCTTCCTATTTATAGCACGTTGAAGGCGAGGGATGGCTTCCAGCAGTAATTAGGGAACCCACACCGGGGACCCAGGCCTCAGGTGGGCCCCATGGCTGTCAGGTGGCTCTAGGGACCACTGGGATCCACTCACAGTCCCTAAAGAGAAAGGATTCCCAGGTGTGCATGGCCAAGGGGGAGTAAAGGCAGGTTAGTCAAACACTGTGAGAGCAAAAGGGCCACAAGCCTCCCGTGGGGGACACACCCCTTGTTCCTTCTCCATTCTTGCACTGAAACATCATCAGGTCCTAATATTAGCCACGCGGGGACCCTGGCAAGGTCTGGGTTAACTAACAGTGAATGGGGCTTGCGCGGGGTTTCCCAGGGAAAGAAGGAGGCATCAAGTGGGAACCCCTTGTGTAGACAAGCGTGGGTTCCAAGCCCTGCTCTGCCCCTGCCTGGCAGTAGGGCCCTGGGTCAGTCCCTTGGCCTCACTGGGCCTCAGTTTCCCGATCTGTACAATGGGGACAGTAACCGTACTCCACTCAGCTATTGTTGAAGACCATACAAATATATGTCTTAGCTTTGGCGAGTTTCAGCCTCCTTACACCGGAGAACACATGACTCTGAAAAGTGTCCCAGCCCAAAGTCCACACTCAGTCTTGCCAAACCTTAGAACTGCTCTAGGAGTTTGTCCAGTGGCCTGCGAGGGTGGGTATACGGGGAATGTCATTTGTTGAACTGGGCCAGGCGGAAAGCCGGGGGCCAGGCATCGTTATATTTACCAGGGAGGACCTGGCCCCTGCAAGGGAGGGGCCGAGCCAGATGTGTGTGTAAACCCCTAGAATGAAAGTGACCAGCAGTGAGTGGGGATTGAATTGTCAGGTGGGAGTCAAAGCAGCTCCCTGGAGCTCCCTGGGCCTCACCCGCCTGGTTTAAAGGGAGCCCAGATGGACTGAGAGCCGCAGACAATATCCTGCTGGTCTCAGCCCCAAACACCATTTCAAAGCCGGACCCACAGGCCAAGATGGCAGGGGTGCTGGTTCAGGGGCACAGAGCTGTAAACCCACGGGGCTCACTCGCCCCCTACGGGGAAAGAACCAGTCTCGCTTTGGGCTTGAGAAGCTCCTGGGAAGGGGTCGGATTCTACAACTGGTGGACAGGTTTGGCACGCTGCTGATTTTTTCCTTCTCGTGTAACTGGACATCAGAACCATTGCAGTGGCTGAAACGTTCTGACAAATTAGAATATCAACTGGGATGGGTTTCCCATTGCCAGGCAACCAGAGGCTGTTGCTACAGTGCACATCCCACCCCCCGCCGAGTGTGGAATTACGGGGTACTGTAGATGTTAAAGGTCTGCCCGCAGAAATGCTTGATGGAGAAATTTGCAGCTCACTAATTCTTAATCTTGAACAAACACCCACCACATTTGTGATGTTTCCCAGCTTAAGGGGGTGCTGCCACGTGACTCACCCCCATTGCATTTTCCCCTTCTTCTGCCCCTATAAGGCAAGGACCATCCACTGCCTCATTTAAAGCTGGGGGTATGGCGGGCGGGACTGAGGTTTGGAGAGGGAGAGGGGCTTACATACATAGTGGGGCCAGCGTTCAAATTCACGTCTACTGAACTCCAGACCTCGGCAGTTCCCAGGCAGACCCAGGAACTCGCGTTCTAAATCAGAACCACTGGAACTCAGGTTCAGGAAGTTGGAAAATGGAAATCCACTTTGATGGACCATGTCTTTAAATACAATAAATGTGGGGAGATGCCTAGCCCCGATCGGCTGATTCTGATTGGGACCCCTCCTCGCAGGAGCAAGGCTGGCGGCTGCAGACCGCCAAGTCCCCGTCTTCCTGCGGCCCTCCCAGGCAAGCCACGTCAAGAGCGCCTAGGCTCCCCCTTCCTACTACGTAATTGCCTCTCTGAGCACCACAGGCAATGGGCGTTCCTTTTATAAGTGCCTTCAGAGCAGGATCCCCAGCATTCCCAACTGAGAAGAGATGAACACAGATGCTCGGGAGACCCCTTAAGACTGTGCCCAGACCCCGTATGAATTCTTCCTCCTGCTTCGCAGTCAGGGGCTGGTGGAGGGGGTGTGACTGTCTGGTGCTTTTCTCTGCTCAACCACTGAAGCTGGCTGTCCCTTTCCCTCAAAGTGAAGAACAGGCAGGGGGTGGAATTCCCAAGCCCCCAAACACAGGCCACCTCCCTGAGTTCTCTGGAACCCTCCTGAGGCAGCTTGTAACCACAGACCACTCTGATGTAGGCACAGAAGTGTCTGGCACACAGTAGGCACTCGATTTAAGTGCTGCCCATGTGGAGTAACCCGCTTGGCAATACTTCTGTGGGTTGGAGGGACACAGTCCTGCATTTCTTTAAAGAACTCTGAATTCCCTTGAAAGACTTATATTTGAAGGCTTCTTTCACGATTGCAGATTGGCAGTCCACCTCTAGGATGAAACCAACAGATGAATAAATTAACGGAGATGTCGGAATCAGGAATTGTGCTGTACTGGAGAATGGGTATATGTTCAACTTGGGGCTCCTTAATAAATCCAAGCAACAAGGACAGAATTGATCCAAAAGGGTGGCTCGTGCTATAGGAAAGGAAAAAAATGAGCCTGCGCAAACTCGTTTCTACAAACGAACCCACAGAGATCATGCAGAGACCGTGGCAGGCAGACTGTATTATGAGGCATACATATCTGCTGCCTCTCCCTGCAGAAAAAGTATACTCCCTCTTGAGTACAGGTGTGCTCATGTTATTTGC
This sequence comes from Aethalodelphis obliquidens, assembly GCF_003676395.1. Classification (NCBI taxonomy): domain Eukaryota; kingdom Metazoa; phylum Chordata; class Mammalia; order Artiodactyla; family Delphinidae; genus Aethalodelphis; species Aethalodelphis obliquidens. Next base: position 5,420,194 of record NW_020837972.1, read on the forward strand.
CCTAGCCAATGAAGTGTGAGCAGAAGTGATGTCATTTATCTCCAGGCAGAACCTTTAAGAGCTGGTGATGGCTGCCACATTCTCTTTCCCTCAGTGATGGCCCTGCCTCTTTCCCTGTGGTTGGTCATGTCCCTGGCAAGGTGCTCCACCAACCTGGGCCTCGGAGCGACAATGACGTGAAACAGAGACATAGCCGGTGTCAGTGGGCGTGTGGAGCACTCAAGAAAAATACCTACTTTTCTGTTTTACGCTGTTAAATTTTGGGGGGTTTGTTTGTTACTGCAGAATAACCTAACCTATCCTGACAGATACAGAGATGAACAACTTTTGAGACAAGGACAAGAAAAATAAACCGTTGTGTACTGAACATCTACTGCAGGACAGACATTCACTTGACATATTTAAGAGCAGGTGCCTTTAAGGCAGACAGGCCCAGCTCTGCTGCTTTTTGGCTGTGTGACCTTAGGCATAAGTGGCTTAATCTCTGTGGGTCCCCCCCGACCCCCCGCACTGTAAACTGCTTGCTGGAAACTTTCCCAGCTATACGCACGTCCTGGCAGGAGGAAAAATTCTCCCAGGAAGGGACGCACAACTTTTATTTTGCTTTGAAAGGAAATCACTTGATGAGGACATAATGGCTAACCACAGTAATTGAGCAGAAAGAGAAAAAGAGACTTACAGGAAAACGGGCTATGCCTGTCTTGATTCCCCAGCACAGGTCCCATTCACCGATTACTCAGTAATACGCTTTGAAAATTAGGCAGGTATACGATGGTGCCGTCCCAAGAAACAGAAGAGATTAATCTCAAGTGTTCTTGTTTATTATCGGTTTCTGTTAACCTCAATTACTGGCTATTGCCAAATTCTCCCAGCCTGAAGGAAACCAAGGTGAATAGCAACCGTTCCATGGGTCCATGACGTTTTCCTAAGGCCTCTGACCTTTACAGACAGACCCCATGGGCCTGGTAATGTAGAACAGAGAACTCTGGGTGTGGGAGTGGATGGCTGCTGACAACCATGCCCTCCTGTCCCCAGATTTTCAAAAATACAGTAAAAAGTTCGTGTTGGAAACAGAAAGCATTACTCTTTAGAAAAGAGCGAAATGGAGAAAGTCACACTCCCTTGCTTGCCCATGGCAGACATTAATAATCAATTATAGAACTGAGCCCTGACAAGCCCTGAGAATCCCCAACACAGCACCCCAGGCAGCCACTGCATCGTTTAGAGTTAGTTAGTGGGCAGAGATCTATTTGGTACCCTGCTCTAGGCTCACCAGCTGGTTATCTTTTATCAGAATCACCAGATTACAGAGCTGAAAAGTATCTGAGAGGTCATTCTAGCTCTACCTCATGTCTAGAGCACCCAGCCTTTGCTTGACTTCCTCCAGAGACAGGAGGCTCACCACTTCAGATTCCCTAATGTCTACAGCTTCACGAAGTGTATCCCAGTGATGGGACCTGTCTATTCGTCTACTGGGGAAAAGTTTCTCTTTTGTTGTTAAGTAAAAACCTTGAGACCCATGCAGAACAGAGGTGCTTCATTCCCACTTCAGGGACACTCTCAAAGGTCTGCCCTGAGCTTCGTCTTCTCCACGATACACATCCAGGCACCTATTGCTATAATCAGAATACGCATGAAATGTTGGCATGTGAAGGAGGCTTAAAAACCCGGGAGACCAACCCCTTGCGGCATACATGGGATAATGGAGGCAAAAGCAGGGGCAGGATTCTTCTGCAGCCCCACAGCAGGGTCCTGCCAGAACCAGGACTAAGTTCCTGGCTTCCTGACTTCTGGTCTTGGGCTATTTCTATGATGCCAAGCTCCAGATTCACATTATTCCTGCTCCTCTGTGGGGCCAGGATCAGGAACGCCACAATCTGGCTCAGTGGGGAAAAAGTATGGGCTCAGAAGCACCCAGACCTGGGTTTGAGGCTTGATGCTCACTGGCTGTGTGATCTGGGGAAGCCCCAGGAGGTCTCTGAGGCTTGATTTCTTCACTGAAAAAGGAGGGACCATAATGCTGATTGTGTGCGCATGTGTGCGTGTGCGTGTGTGTGTGTGTGTGACAGAGACAGAGAGACAGAGAGAGAGAGAGAGAAGAGAGAGGAGGGAGTATATAAAAAAAGAATGAAATGGGAGATATATGCACGGGGCTCATACCATCTGGCACATAAAGTCCAGAGTAGCTGCAGAAGGAATATCAGCTCCCCCCTACCCCCATCCTCCTCGAAATAGGACAAGGGCGGTTTCCAACTCAGAGCTCAAGTTAACTGCAGAGGTTACAGCTCTGGAACAGCATCATGGTTATGCTCACAGGCTCCAGTCCAAAGGCCTATGTCCAATGCCGACTGTGTCCTCCCAGCTGTGTGACCTTGAGCAGGTCATTTCAGCTCCCTGAGCCTCAGTTCCCCAAACTGTAAAGTGGGATGACACCACCTACCTCACAGGATGTTTGTGAGGATTAAAAGCATCAAAGCACGTGAAGCCCTTGGAACAGTGCCTGGCGCACGGCACTCAGGGAAGTCAGCTGCCATCAGCGTGGCTCTTTGTAGCTCTCCCAGGAGCTGGAAGAGGCAGGGCCCAGGAGGACGGCCGAGAAGGAAACGCTCTCCTCGTCCATTTCTGGAGCTGCCGCCCATCAGGCGGCCAAGTGAGGGGCAGAAGCACCTTCTCTTTTGGTGGCTGCCATTTTAATGACATCTAAAAGGTCCTATTTCCCCACTTAAGAGGCGTTGATTAGTCACACGTCTGGCTTCCATTCTCTAGACTGCAAGAGTGGGAAGGGAGTTTCGAAAGTGTGAAGGCAGAGGGAGAAACAAGCAGCTCCTGCTACTAGAAGCGGCGCACGGGGTCCAAGCGATGAAAGACATTGGAGAGAACAGCCCCGAGTGCCTGAGATCCCTCAAACCTTTGTGAGCATGAAGGACGTGGCAGGGCCTGCGGGCACCGTCACAGACACACATCTAATGGTGATGTGAGGCCAACCCTTTGGCAAGTGGATGGATCCCTCCAGGACCCGGCTGTCACACCTCTAAAATGGGATGTATATGACGATGATTAGGATAATTGCTAACGTTTATAGAGTTTACTGTGAGACATTGTACTGAGTGCTCTGCCTGTATTAGCTCATTTAATCTTTACAGTACATCTGTGCATGTGTGTGTGTGTGTGTGTGTGTGTATATATATATATATATAATTATTATTCCCATCTTAGCTAAGAAGACACTGAGATCCAGAGACATCAGGGAGTTTGCCCCAGGACAGAACTGACAAGGGGCAGATCTGGGATTCAGACTCAGGGCTGTCGGACGCTGAGCCCCGTGACCATTGGATATGAGATCCTGGCTGGCTCAGCTGCAATCCTCAGGGGCCTCCCCCTCTGAGCTCAGGACACCGAGGTTATCGCGGCTTTACTGGTCACCATAGGACCCGGGTCTGGTTTAAGGTGCTGGTTGGCAGAACTGACAGCACAACTTCTGCTTAGGTCTGCCGGCGTCACAGACACTTCGTTCTATTTCCAGGGTCTCTGAGGGACGATTTCGTTTCGACAAACTGATAAAGAATGCTAAAAACAAAATGCCGGTGCTTCTGAAAACAATACAGAAAAGCTTCTGCAGGAACCGGGCTGCGAAGGGGGTAGGGGAATCAGATTTCAGCTTCTCTCTCCCTCTCTCTCTCAATCTCCACCAGGAGGGCAGGGGTGGGCAGGGAGATGGGCTCCACCCTGCCCCTCGCAGTAGGAAATGCCTGCCAGCCGAGCCTGGGGTAAACACAGGAATCCAGATGCCAAGCCCTCTGGCATATTCATTAATTAAACTCTATGGATTTGCTCTGTTCCCGGAAACCTCCATTCATTTCAATAATAATTGGAGGCCAACCAGGCTCAGTCTGTAAAAACAGCATGCAACGTACTCAGCCACGACAGAGCACAGCAAGAAGCCTGGGTCTGAAGTCCATTCTCTAGTGGGAAGCAGCCGCATAGCACAGGGAGATCAGCGGGTGCTTTGTGACCACCTAGAGGGGTGGGATAGGGAGGGTGGGAGGGAGACGCAAGAGGGAGGGGATATGGGGATGTATGTATACGTATAGCTGATTCACTTTGTTATACAGCAGAAACTAACACACCATTGTAAAGCAATTATACTCCAATAAAGATGTTAAAAAAACCAACCAAACAAAAAGAAACCTGGGTCTGGGTGCAGCTCTGTATTGACCTTGGCCACGTCATTTCTACCTCTGGGCCTCTCAGCCCCCTTCTCTGAACAAAGGGCCCTGGCCGGACAGAGATCCTCTTCTGGAATCTCAGGGCCTCTTAGGACTGTTCCATCAATGCCCAGATGGCAGTGATGGACACATCGATGCATGTACCTTCCTCTCTGCCCAATAAAAATCGAGGGGGGAATGAATTAATGTTGACTTTATACAGGCAGTTTGGAGAACAGAGTCTTTTAATGGAAGCCCATGTATGTAATTCCAGAGGGGGGAAAAAAGGACTGGGCATGTTTCCCAAAGTATGTTATGCAAGATACCAACCGAGAGAAACCCTTTGTGAATTCTGTACTCAACGCATGCTACCCAATTCCCCCAATTAGAGGCACGTTTCCCTAACCCCAGATTTAGCATTTCTGAAAGCGGACTTCTGACAATTGGTGTGTCCATTCCCTGCCGTGACCTTCTCCCACTCGAGTCAGGGAACAGATCTACAGCACTTCTCTCGATGGAGAGAGCTCAGACGTACGGGAAGCCAACGACCATCTCTGGAGGTTCCTAATGTATAATTGCATAATTAAAGGCTCTGAAAAGTCCTGCATTAGAAACATTATTTAACCAAGTGATTCTTAAATGAATTGTCTCTGAATTTATTCATGGAACACGAATCAAGTCCAGTGTAGCAACAAAGAATTCTGGGCAACTCCCAGACCATAAAACTGAAGGGGGGAAGCCAGTAATGGGGGTCCCCGATGTTGACAAGGTGGGGACGGATGGCTGGACAAGGGTCTAGGGTCCCTGCCCTGCCCTGATTTCCAGGGAACACGTCTGTGGAATGTCCATCCTTTGACTCATCAACCTCATGAGAGGTACCATTCATATCCACCTCAGGTCTCTCCCAGCAGCCTTTAGAAACATTAACAAATAAGGAAACTGAGGCTCTGGGACATGTATGCAGTTGCCCACGGTTGCCCAGAAGCTAAGTGGCAGGTCTGGGGTTTGATACTGGGTCATTCTTACTCTGAAGCCTGTGTTCTTTCTGTTATGTTGCCTGACCCAGTGGGTCCCAGCCCTGGTGGCACCTTGGGATCACCTGGGGAGCTGTGAAAACTCCAGCTTCCTGGACAGCATCCCAGACCGATTATGTCAGACTCTCAAGAGGCAGGGCCCTGGGTACCTGCATTTTCTGAGAACTGTGGATCTCTAACAATGGTTTGCAAACTGGGAGGCTGAGAGCTTTGCCAGAGGGAAGGAAGGTTCTGGAAACGACCCAAGTCCTGCTTACTGATGATCTGTGTCTTGTTAAGTTACATTGATTTGAAACAAGCGGGGGTCCAAAAGGGAGCAAGTGTGTCTTGGGTTTTGTTTTGTTTTGTTTTGTTTTGAAAAGCTTGACTTGAATCAGTTCTGGGACTGACGCGAACAGCGTTCGTAACCACGTCCCACACAAGAGGAACAGCAGCCGTCACCATCCCGACCGTCGGAACACTAGCTCACAGGCGTTCCCGAAGGCAGGTACTGAGCGGAGCGGATTCATACGCATCCTCGGCCATCCTTAGATCAACCCCTGTGAGGTGATGCCCCCTCACCCCTTTTCAGAGAGGAAGACTCAGAGGCACAGCGGGCAAAGCAACCTGCCCACCGCCACCCGGCCTGGAGGTGGCAGAGCTGGGATTTGAACCTGAAACCAGTCTGCCCCACAGCCTGGGGCGCCTCCAAAAGAAAAGGGACGGCGCCACCCTGGTCTCGGAGAGCAGGGAGAAGACTGCGTCTCCCCGAAGCCCGGGCCCTCCCTGAGCCCGCCCCACATAACAAACAAAACAGGACACAGGCAACAGGGCGGGCAGGCGGCCAAGGCTGGAGGCGGCCCTCGGCACTGAATGGCTTCCCAGGGTGACATCAGCCCGAGCAGGTGCCAACGGCCCCTTCACCTGACCAGCCAGCAGCCCAGGGGCCTGGAGGTGACTTCATCGCCACCTCTCCCTGGAGGGAAGGAGCAGCCCCTGTGCCGCTTGCCAGGCCCTGGAGGGAGAGAAGCCGAACCAAAGACCCGAACCACAGCGGCTCCCCTTAGAAGCAGGCCAGGGGACCAGGCACCCCCTGCGGGCTGACAAGGTACCAGATACCCTTACCTGCTGGGCACCTGTGTATCTAAGATCCCGAAAAGGGCATCACTTGGGCTGTAGCCGGGCCCCCCCTGGACTCAGCTTTCCAGGGCTGGACAACACCCAGCCGGGACCACGGGGAAAGACTCAGAACCAGGAGTCAGAAGCCAGACTTGGAACAGCCCCTGTCACGGGGTCGCTGTATGTCACTGGCAAGGCACTAGCCTTGTTTGAATGTGCCCTCGTCTCTGATTGAGGGCAGTGGCTGGCACTGCAGCACCTGCTTTCCACTTTCCTTTTCCTTTGTTAGCTTTAGAAAATTCTCTAGAAGCCAAATCACAGAAGCCCAGTACATTACAAACATAGGGGAGCAACCGGGTTTGGGATGTGGTGGGTGAGGCGCGAGGGCTAGGGCCCTGGAATCCACCCCTCTCCTTCTGGGCCCTCCACCCCCCTGAAAACCCCAGCAGAATGTGCTCTGGAAGCTCCTCCACTTCTCGTATCCGCAGGTCTGGGGTGCTGAGCTTCTCTGTTTCCCCGGGAGGGACAGGTTTGGAGGGCAGTGGGGAGAGGGGCTCTGAGCCCGGGGGATGGGTCCCCGGTGCTGCAGGGCCAGGGAGGTGCCTGGGCTCTGAGTGGAGGCCCAGACACTTGGGCATCCTGGGATGGAGAACCCACTTAGACGCCTGGATTTCTCACCCCAGTCTTTCGCAGTCTCCTCCGTCCCGACAGGACAGTCATTCTTTTTTAGCAGTTCACCTTTACGGAATCTTTTCAATGAGTTTAATTTTTCATAGTATGACAACTCTCTTTCTTTTTGCACTCCTATTTCTACATTTACCTAACAGTTGATCAAGTTATGCAGCTATGGTTACAAGTACAATCGGCATAAGAGGTTTGGGATCAAACCCAATGGATCTCCATTCATTGATTCATTCATTCAAGAAGTGTTATTAAGTTCCAGGTATGGAGGACTGACAGGAAGGGGCATGAAGGAATTTCTGAGGGGGAGTGAGAATGTTCTAGATCTTGATAGAGTTGTGGGTTACATGGGTGTGTGCATTTGTCAGAACTCATCATGCTTTGTGCTTAAGATATATGCATTTTGCTGTATATAAATCATCCCTCAAAATAGTTATGATATTTTGTGTATTTATTTATAATATTCTTATAGCTGCAAATATAATAATGTTAATATCCATACTAAGAACATTTTAGAGCCAACTACATGCCAGGCACTGTCCTAGGTGCTTTACATATGTCAACTGTTGTGTTCTTCACAACTTCACCCTATGAAGTACTATCATTATCCCCATTTTTTTTTAATGTATGTATGTATTTATTTATTTTTGGCTGCATTGGGTCTTTGTTGCTGTGCACGGGCTTTCTCTAGTTGCGGCGAGTGGGGGCTACTCTTCGTTGTGATGCGCGGGCTTCTCGTTGCAGTGGCTTCTCTTTTTGTGGAGCACGGGCTCTAGGCACGCAGGCTTCAGTAGTTGTGGCACGTGGGCTCAGTAGTTGTGGCTCGCGGGCTCTAGAGCGCAGGCTCAGTTGTGATGCACAGGCTTAGTTGTCCCGCGGCATGTGGGATCTTCCCGGACCAGGGCACGAACCAATGTCCCCTGCACTGGCAGGCGGACTCTTAACCACTGAGCCACCATGGAAATCCCTATCCCCATTTTAGAGATAGGGAAACCGAGGCACAGAGTAACCTGCCTACACACACTGCTAGTAGGCTGCAAAGCTGGGATTTGAACAGATGCATCTGGCTCCAGTGTCTGCTTTTTTTTTTTTTTTTTTTTTTTTGCGCACAGAAGTAGCAGGGAGAAGCCCCAGCCTCGGCATGCAAGGGCCCGGGGCACTAAGTGTGCCCCCCCTTCTGGCTTACACCCTTGGGTGACCCTGAGGGTGAAGTCAAGTCTGGTCCGTGAACCCGGCACCGTGCCTGGCACACAGCGGGTCCTTAGTACAAGTTGGCTCAATAAATGAGCAGAGGATGGAGCCCCAACCAGCTCCCGAGGAGGCTTCAGGAGCCTTCCTTTGGCAACACGCCCTAGGAATTCAGAAAGGGCTCCGGTTTAGCTCCCTGGAAGGCTGCCTGACTCCAGCTCCGCAGAGCCGAGTAAACCGAGACCTGTGGGCACAGTGTGGCAGTGAGAACCTTGGGGTCCAGAAGGACGGCTTGGGGGGTGGGCGCAGAAAAGCCGGGTACCAACTGTGGTAGTGAGAACAAAGCTGGACTTTCTCTGGCTGGTCAAGACATGGACTGACCCTCAAGTTCTTGAGACTTGACCACCATAGGCCCCGGGGCTTCTGTGGTCCTCGGAGAGAACGGCCATGACCCCGTGGATACACCTTGAACGTGGAACTCCGATTTACAACCTAGAGCCTCTCCAGACCATTGTTCCTAGCAAGAAAACACAGCTCCACTGAGCCCTAGTCATCCACCCAACTAATCTGGCTGGTGGGTACCCAGGAGCTTAGAGTTCATTCATGCATGTGTCCATTCATTCATGCATTCATTCACCCATCCATCAGATACTTACTGAGTGTCACAGATGTGCCAGATGTACTGCTGGGCTCTGAGGATGTGAAAGGGCAAACACATCTCAGTATTGCTTTGTGATATAGCAAGAATGGCCAGAAAGAATTTGGAAGAAGCTGCAAAGACACATCTATGATCAGAACAACATTAAAAACCCATGCAGCCATTCATTCTTTCGTTCATTCATTCATTCATCCAACCACAAGAGGTGCACTAGAGCAAATACACAGCCGGCCCTTCAGTAACAACACACTGTCCTTGAGGGCTGGGACCACCTCTGTCTTGTTCCCTGATGGACCCCTAGGGCCTCTGACTATGCTTGGCACACAGTAGGTGCTCGATAAGTATTTGCGGACTGAGGGAACTGCTTCTCCAAGGGTGGTGCCCACGTGACCATCTCTACCTGGGGCTCTTGAAATGCAGGCAGATCCTGAGGCCCACCTGAGACCCAGAAGACCTCCACCTGGGATTCTACTTACTGAACCAGTATCCAAGGCGCCCACCAAAGTCTGAGTTCAGTTCTCACAGTGTTAGCTCCCTTTTGCACTCAAGGACACCACTGCTCAAAGAGGTCAAGGCCCTCGGCCAAGGTCCCAGATATGGGAAGTGGCAGCACAAGGACTCGAACCACCCACGCTGCTTCCTCCACTCCCCTGCCTCGGGGGTCAGCTGCCACTGAAGGGCACAATTCAGCTCAGAAACCTGGAAGGCTTACGTTTCCACCGATGGCACCGAGCTGTCGAAACTCCACAGGGCTCCCCATTATATGAAAAGATTAGGAAACTCACTAAGCAGAGCTCTGCGGCCTCCGTTCGTATGTTCAGTGCCTCCCCCAAAGGGCTTGTCTTCATCATGAGAAAGGGAAAAATACACATGAAGGATCTCCAACTGTTGTGCCCTCAGCCACAGCTCAGAAGGTCCCTTATTGAACTCTGTGCTGTCTCTTCTTTCCCAATTAGCTGTGGCTGTTAATGACCCTGATACGCCTTCATCACCAGGGAGCACCTCGGGGGCGGAGGCGGGGAGGGCTCGTGGGGTGTGTTCTGTGAGGAGGGTGCGGAAGCTGAGTGGAAGCAAAGGAGGCTGGGAGCTGCTGGCTCTGTCACTGCAGGCCAGGCCCACCTGCTCTGCTCTGTCCTTCTCCTGACAACCAGAACACCTGCGGGTGGAGGGTCCTTCGGGAGAGAAAACAGCGCAGTTTGAAGGAGAGGCTTAACCTTTTCAAACCGCCAACAGAGAGCAGAGTCCGTACCCCTGCTCCATCCTTGCTGGCTGGCGCACAGATGGGCAGGAGGGAAGGTTCTCGAAGAGCCGGGAGCAGCCCCGGGTGGTTGGAAAGCGAGGCCAGGTAGAGTGAAGCCATCACGATGACCAGCTACTAGCTACGGAGGGCTCACCACGGGCCAGGCTCTCTGCTGAGCGTTTTACCCTCATCACCGCGTGGAATTCCCATCCCCTTCTTGCGGATGTGGAAACCGAGGCTTCCTCAAAGTCTGGCTGAAAGTCACACGCCAGCACACAGAGGAGCAGGGATTTGAATCCAGGCTGATTCCACTGGGGAGGGCTGCAAAGGTCACATTGAAGCCTCCATGTACAGAGAGGGAAAGTGAAGCCCACCACCAGGGCTGCAGAGAAGAGGCTGGTTCGAGGCTGTGCAGCTGGTATATGCATGTTAGTCACTTTTCTGAAAACTTCTCCGAGGTGGGAACTGCATCTCATTATCTTCAGTGCCTCACACAGCTGACTGCAGAGTTTTGCAAACAGTAAGAGCTCAATAAACGTCTGCTGCTCAACTCTGAAGGATATCAGGGTTGAGAACTGCACGACCTCTGACTGCCCCACCTTTGAATTTAGAAACCCCAAGCTCCGATACTGGGTCTGTCACCGACTTGCTGTGTGACTTTGTGTAGGTCTCTTTCACTCTCTGGGCCTTGGCTTCCCCAGCTGTAACATGGAAGGAGTGGACCGGAACAATCTAGACGCTCTGGCAATCAAGGTTCAGGAGCCTCTCCAGGAAGAGGAACTCCACATCAGTGCCCTGACCCTCAGCGGCCTGTTTACACTCGCTCCCAGGGCTCATGAAAAAATTTTTACGGATACTGAAGCTCAGCTTCCCATCATCCACCAGGGCGGCTACCTTGGTACCCTCTTCAAACCCAGCGCCAGGGGTTTCAGAACCTTCCAGGCACTTCCTGCTGAGATGTCTGCGGTGGGTGAGGGCGGCTGCTGCCTCAACACGGCCCCCACATCCATCCCTCACCCTCCCCAGGGCAGAAGGCAATTATCGAGAAGAACAGAACGGACTGCTTAACTACTAATTGAGGAATTACAGATGTTAAATTATAGGTGTGCCCGGGGAAGGGCTGTTTCTAGAAATCAAGCTGGTGAGTGACAGGAGTGTGGGCTGCCGGATAACGTCTGGCTTTGGCAGAAGGCAAATATTCGGATGTAGAGCCTGAAGACACAGGATTGGAAATTCAACAGACCGGGAAAAGTATCTTCGGTTGCTAGGAAATGTGCACCACCCCCCAAGCCCATGTGACAGGTCATAACTAGAAGGACAATAAAGCACTGACTGTGTGCTAGTGCCGTGCCAGGGCACCCAACCAGCATCTCGACTCACTCTCCTAACAACTCCGTCAGCAGACTTCACCTGCTCCATTTCGCATCTGAAGAAAAACGCTTATCACTGTGGAAAGACCTGCCCCAAATGACACCAGGCGTCAAAGGTTATTTTACCTAAAAGTTAGGAAATTCCAAAGCCCGACTACTAATGTTTTGGCTTCACTCAGAGTTAAGGTCACTTGGTTACGCAGGGCCTGGCAGGGACCTCAGCTCATAACTCATGACTCTCACCACACACATCAGTGGTTCTCAACCTCCGGCGATTTTGCCCCCAAGGGGCATTTGGCAAAGTCTGGAAGGACTGGCTGGAGGCCACGGAAGCACGGGACAGCCCCCCATCACAAAGAAGGATCCAGCCCCAAGTGTCAGTGTCGCTGTGGTGTGAAACCCGGGTCGGCACCAGGGCGTCTCTCAGCACAGGTACGCGGGTCTCGAGGTCCACTGAGGGACAAGAAATGAGGCATCGGCAGACCTGGGCTGGAGTCCAGGCTGTGCGCGAGGTCACGTCCTACCCTGTGGGTCTAGGTTTTATCCTTTGTGAATCAGGGATGCCAAAAATAATACGACCCCCCGTGGGGTTTCTGCAAGGATGTGATAAGGAATTTGTTTTGCTCAGTGGCTGGCACAGGGTAGTGCTCAAGACGTGTCACCCTTTATGCCTTCATTTCCCCACCTGGGAAATGGGACAAGACAGCCTCTGCCTTGGTGTGACTCTCAAGCTTTTTCCCTCTGATACTGCTAAACGGAAGTCACATTTTCCCAGATGGCCTTGCTACAAGATTCAAAGAGCCTGGAGAGAAGGCAGCTGCAGAAAGCCACGGGGCCAGCAGTGGACTTTGTGTGAGCAAGAAATAAACATTTTGGGGGGTAGAGTGGAGGGGGATGGATAAAGGGGGTGAAAAGATACAAACTTCCAGTTATAAGATAAATAAATCCTGGGGACGTAATGTACAGTAAGGTGACCATAGTTAACCATAATGTGCTGTGTATTTGAAAGTTGCTAAGAGAACAGATCTTAGAAGTTTTCGTCATGAGAAAAAAAATGCGTAATTCTGTGAGGTGATGGGTGTTAACTAAACTCACTGTGGTGATCATCTCGCAGTTTCTACACATGTCAAATCATCAGATACACTTTAAACTAACACAATGTTATATGTCAATTACATCTCGGTAAAACTGGGGAAAAAAACAATACTTCAAAAAAATTCAGGTTAAAAAAAAAAAGAAAAATTTTGTGTTAGGAGTTGCGAGTTGGGACCTACCGTACAGCACAGGAAACTCTATTCAATATCTTGTAATAACCTATATGGAAAAGAATCTTAAAAAGAAAAAACATTTATATGTATATATGTATATATGTGTGTGTGTGTGTGTATATATATACATATATATATATATATATATATATATACGTGTATAACTGAATCACTTTGCTGTACACCTGAAACTAACACAACACTGTAAATCAACTATACTTTAATAAAAAATTAATTAATTTTAAAAGAGTTGAGAGTTGGCAGTTTGTTACTGCAATATAACATACCCTAAGCTGACTAATACATCAAAGTTATAAGAAGAATAATAGCAGCTAAGTTTTATTACGCACTTTTTAGGCTCCGGGCACTGTGCTAAGAACTTCACGGGGAAACTGAGTCTCACGAAGGTAAAGTCTCCTGCCCAAGGTCCCACAGCTAATTAGTGACAAGGCTGGGATTCAAACTCAGATCTGTCCAAAGGGAGAGCCAAGCTCTTAACCGGACTGACCTAATTCTACCTGCATCTCCCCACTTTTTTTCCCCTTAATCAAGAAAGGACAGACAAGGATGCCAAATCTATGTTTAAAAAACAAAAGTAAACATTCACACACTTTGTAGTTTTTTAACTCTTGGTGATAATTTATGTTTTAAGATCTGCCTTTCGAGGGAGCAGGACAGTTGGAGAGGGCTCCTCAGGTCTAGAAATTGATGCAGGAGAAAAACCACTCTTGTATTCCCTGCTCTCAAATCCATGTGGAGAATTCGTGGCTGTTTATGGCCCAATCTTTATGATGAATGTTTGATGAGTTAAACGGAGTGATGAGCACTTAGGATCCAAGAAATGGATTCCCTCCCACGCCGGGAGAGTCTGGCCAACTCCTGAAAGGATGTGTTGCTCAAAAGCCCCCGGGACCCTGAGCCCACACTGGCCAAGCAGCCTCCCTTACGAGCAAGAGCCCCCAAGATGAGAAAAGTATCCGTGGGGAACACCAAGGGCTACTGCATCACAGATCTCGGGCAGGTCCCTTGAGCTCTTCCCACCTCAGTTTACTCATCTGTGAGATGAGGGATTAAGTAACACTCCCCGGCCACCGTCAGACTGTCTCTTGTGGTAGGTATGAATGAGAAGGAACGTATACTGGTTATCTACTGCTGCGTAACAAACAGCCCCAAACCTTCGTAGCTGAAACAACAAACACTGCCTCTCCCAGTTTCTGGGAGTCAGGGTCCAGCAGGGGCTTGGCTGAATGGTTCTGGCTGAGGATGCCATGAGGTTGGAGTCAAGCTCCCAGCTGGGGGGTGCAGTCTCCTCTGCAGGTTGTAGGAAACACTGCCAAGCTCACTCACACAGCTGCTGGTGGGTTTCAGTCTGTGCCACGTGGGCCTCTCCACAGGGCTGCCTGAGTGTCCTCGAGACACGGCAGCTGGCTCCCCCAGAGGGAAAGCTCCGAGAGAGGGAAAGAGTGACCAAGAGAGAAGTGGCAGCCACCTTCAGTATAACCTGATCTCAGGTGTGACACCACCACTTCTGTTGCATTCTCCTGGTCACACAGACCAGCCCAACGTGGGGTGGGAGGGGGCTTTGCGTGAATACTGAAGGGCAAGAAGCTCTGGGGCGCTTGGAGGCTGCCTGGCTGCCTGTCTGAATGTGCTTTGCCAATTGTTGAACACTAAACGATGATGATGAGGAGAAGGACGGAAAACATTCACTGAGACCCTCCTACGTGCCTTGCCCTGTGCTCAGTGTTCTGTGTGCATTACCTCAGTGTAATCTCCAGCACAGCTGTGGAGTCGACTAATATTGTGGGCCCCACTTTACAGAAGAGGAAATGGAGGCATAAAGAGACTAAGTTGCCTCCCCAAAGTCCCACAGCAAGTGAGAGGCAGAACCAGGATTCAAACCCACAGCTCTGAGACCCCATGACTTACTCTCTTTACTAACAGCGGTATAGACACAACTGTGAAATTTTCAGGAGTCAGTTCTGAGCCAGCTGCTAAACACAGCCATTAAGAAAAATTAACGATGTAAACTAATGATTGAATAAACCCTATTAAAAGCAAAGGTAAGGAGTAGTCCAGCCTTATCACTTCCTAATTACTACGGTTTACTATTATCTATGGTCTTGAGGTCACTTATGTACATTGAATCTGTACAATGAACATACTATACCCTAGTCCCCCCCCATCTGCCGTTTCACGTTCCATGGTTTCAGTTACCCACGGTCAACCTCGCCCCAAAAACATTAAATGGAAAATTCCAGAAATAAGCAATTCATAAGTTTTAAATTGCACGCCTTTCTGAGTAGCGTGATGAAATCTCACACTGTCCCTCCTGGACCCCCAACCACTGGATTCGTCTGCTCCCGCCATCCATCCATTACCATCATGGCTCAATGATCCAGGATAACCCAAAGCGGACGACCCTCCTTCTGACGTAGCGTCAGGTCAACGGCAGCCCAACAGTCCGTGACACTGCCTACGTCATCCTGCTCACCTCGTCTCATCATGTAGGCATTTTACCGTCTCACGTCATCACCGGAATAAGAAAGGTGAGTATAGTACAATTAGATATTTTGAGAAAGAGAGAAACCACATGCACATAACTGTTATTAAAGTATGTTGTTATCATTGTTCTACTTTGTTATTAGTTATTGTTCATCTCTTACAGTACCTAAAAGCTTAATTTAATTTATAAATTAAACTTAATCATAGGAACGTATGTATAGAAAAGCATAGTGTATATAGGGTATTGTACTATTCAGGGTTTCAGGCATCCACTGGGGGTTTGGAATGTGTCCCCCGCACATAATGGGGGACTACTGTGTATACTAATGATGTACCGCACATCTTTTCCCAGCTCCATGCTCACTGATGGCTAGTTGGTAGCTTGCAGTGGGCCCTGGTGGGAGTATTTACACCAGAGGAATAGGCAAATGCTGCATACAAATCAGGGCTTTACTCCTAAAGACCTGGCTCATGTTAAACATTCACCAGCGGCCCACTGTAATTGACCCAATACATCCTTCCCACTTCTGAGGAATTATCTTGGTGACTCCTTGCCGAGACCCCATTCTTCATGAAATCCAAAAATATAACATTCCCTGTGATATGTACCGACCCAGATTTCCTTCCTGAAATTTCTGACTTCCTGATGAGGAAAGCCAGAGGCATTTTGTCTGAACAAAACATCTGAGATTTGAAAACGCTGAAAGAGGGAGAGAAAGTGAGAGTAACAGAGGAGCCGTGGGGTCACAGAGATGAAGAGGAGCTTGTTTTAACCTCGCTGACCTCTCAGAAGTCCGGATAAGGACATGCCCACCTAGGGCCGCCCCTGCAGAGTCCTTCCCGATTGTCCCAAATGGGGAGCGACCCGAATGCCCAGGCAGAGGGGTGAATAAACAAAGGAGTGTGTGCACTGTGGAGTGTGGCCTGGGCATTCACAACAGTCTTTAGTAAAGACACATAAAACCGGCACATGTTCTCCAAGGATAGAGACAGAAGGTGGGCGATTTTGCTTTAGAAAGGGAGGAAAAAAGACAGGAAGGAAATGCATTCGAATGCCAAGAGTGGTTTCCATGGACCTTAAAATCATGGGTGGATTCTGCTCTTGTTCGGGTTTTCTGTACTCTCCACGTATTGTGAGCGCAACCCCCTTTTTCAGTGTGGGGGGAGGGGCGGAGAGCGCAACATAATTTCACACAAGCAGAGCCCGGTGGAGCGGCCAAGCCTTTGTCCTGCCCTGCGCGTCACTCCAGGTCTCTCCCAGAGGCACCGACTCTGGGCCCAGGCTTCGGCCCTGTCTGGACCTGTGAAGGGGCCATTGTTCTCTGGGTGACATCATTCTGCTGCCTGCAGGGTGAAGAGCAGACCTGGAGTTGGGTGCGGTCGGCCCATCCTGCCTGCCCATCCACACCAGAGCAGAGGTGAAGTCACGGGGCGCTGGACTCGGGGGCTGCGCTGAAGTCTAGCACCCCAGTTCCATGCCCTAAGGGGCAGGGCCTGAGGCCAGGGCACCTGGCAGGGCTTTGGACCAGCAGTGGTGGGCAGCATCGGCACAGGTGCCAGGAGATGCAGGAGGGGGTGGTAGTAGCTGGACCCTATTCCCCTGAAGCCCAGGTCTCCGAGAGAAACGTGACAACCTGTGCCTGGCACAGAGTAGGCGCTCAATAATTAACAGCAGCAATTGTTACTCTGCTCTCGTTACTGCTCCCTTGCTCATAACCTACGGTTACGATCTAAATCTAAACCTCTAAAATCTCGCATCCTTACCAGAGCCCCCAGGCCCTGCACGACCTGGCCCCCAACTGCTCATTTTCTACCTTCTTCCAACTTACTTCTTCCAACTTACTGATCCAGCCACCCTGGCCTCCCTGCTGCTCCTCAAACATGCCTCAGGGCCTTTGCACCTGCCTTTCCTGCTGCCAGGATGTTCCTCCTCCAAAACTTCTTAAGGCCCATTCCCTTCATTCGCGTCTCTGCTTAAAAAATCACCTCCTGAGAAAACTTCTCTGACCTCTCTTCCTAAATCACACTCCCACCAGTCCCCATACCCTGTGACATTTTTCCTCAGGGCCCTGACACATACCAGAGAGTATCTTGTTCACTCATTAGCTGACTTATTTGTTTACTGTGTCTCCCTGTTCCTGTGAGCCCTGAGAGGGCAGAAACCCTGTCTATCTTGTCCTCCATCTGGCAAAGAAGAGATAATGGACAAAAAATTCTTAATGAATGAATAATAGCTTCTATCCCCATTATATCTCAGATTTTCCCACCTGGACCTCTATAAGGAAAGAACTCCCGACCACCCTGGGCTGGAATCTTGGTGTCGACTCCGAGATGGTGGGTACCAAGGCTAAATCACTGATCCTCTCTGGGCCTCAGTTTACCCATCTGTGATATGGAGATGGTGCCACAAGGCAGACACAGGGATAAAGGAGAGTGGATTTCAGGAAGCCAGACATGACGTCAGCGGCTAGATGTGCAGGATGCTCTTCTAGGCACCGGCGATACCGAGGTGAGCCAGGCCGACCCAAACCCCAGCCCTCGCAGGCCTTTCATTCTAGTGGTGGAGACAGAATAAACAAGTGAAATGAAGCAAGTTCAGACTGAGGTAAGTACCAGCAGGACACTTACAGGGCACAGGGTGGAGGGAAACACGGTGGGGATTCACCCCAGCCTCGGCTGTCAGGAAGCCTCTCTGTAGAGATGAAGAGAGAGGGAAGAGCATTCCAAACACAGGGAACTGTGAGGGCAAAGGCCCAGGGTCTGGAAGGAGCAGGCCATGACTGAAGAAGAGCAGGGGGTCAGAGTGGCAGGAGTGAAATGAGCTTGGAGGACAGCGGTGAGAGCTGAGGTCCGGAGGGAAGCAGGGCCACATCCCACGGGGCCTTGCGGGCCACGGTAAGAAGCTGAGGCTTCCTAAGTCTGGGTGAGGCAGGGGAACAACTTGACCCCTTGGGTTGCTGGGTGAAGAATGGCCTGGAGGGCAAGAGGCCAGAGTAGAAGCAGTGAGTGAGCTGAACTGCGGCCTCCAAAGAGATATGTCCACATCCTAACCCCTGGCGCCTGTGAATGCGACTTGACTTGGAAAAAAGGTCTTTGCAGATGTTAAAGAAGTTAAGGATCTCCAGATGAGCTCAGGATGGATGACCTGGAGGGCCCTAGATCCAATGACAAGTGTCCTTATAAGAGACAGAAGAGAAGCGGAGTGCAGACAGAGGCAGAGATTGGGGCAACGTGGCCACAAGCCAAGGAATGCCCGGAGCCATCAGAAGCTGGAAGAGGCAGGAAGAATCCTCCCCGAGAGCCCTAGAAGGGGTGTGTGGCCTGACAACACCTTGGTTTTGAACTCTTGGTCTCCAAATTTCTGTTGTTTTCGGCCGCCAGTGTGTGTGGTCATTTATCGTGGCAGCCTAAAGAGGCAGTCAACGTGGAGGAGGTATTGACAGAAATCGGGGCTTGTGATGGTGAGAGTCACAGACATCCTTTTCCTTTCTAATTCTTTCCCACTTGCTAAAAAAAGGTGTGTGTGTGTGTGTGTGTGTGTGTGTGTGTGTGTGTGTGTGTGTGTG